>NC_051310.1:7252336-7552336 GCF_015220235.1 Choloepus didactylus
TCAGTCATTAAATAACTTGGTTTTAAGTCCCACTTCTGCCACGCACCAGCTTTGTGATCGTTGGCAAGCTACTTAAGGCTCTGAACTTACTAAATGCCCTTTTATTCCAGTTGAATTAACCTTTCCAAAAATTAAAAACAAAACAAAACTGAACTTGTTGAAGGAATTGTTAAATGTGATTTCTGTAGTCTGGATAATTGTTTCCCTCAAATTACATCATTCAACTGAACTTCTATAGTGATATTTAACCTTAAAATAAAAGTTTTAAATAAAGGCATCCCTTACCTCCATTTTGAGAATTCTATTTAAACTAAACACTACCATAAAGAGACAATCTACCATAAAGCCAACACAAATACAATACATTTTTGAGGCTATCATTACTCAAAAGTAGGACTTTATTGGCAATTCCTTCTGAATTCCAGTCTGCACCCATCTCTCCCAGCATGAAAGCACTGTCTCAGCACCTGGGACCTTTCATCCCTTCAGCGGAAACAGAAAGGGCTGCTAGGTGCCAGACATGCTTAGGTGCTGCGGAGAGAGCAGCAATGAAGCTAAAGCCCCTGTCTCGTGGCACTTGCATTCTAATAAGCATAATAAATAAGAAAAAGGTTACAAAATAGGGCAATGTACCAGAGACTGATCTGGGGGCTACTAAATTTAGGACAGGTGACAGGGAAGGCCCTTCTGAGGTCGTGGCATTCCAGCTGCGATTTGGATGACAAGAAGGGGCAGGTCGTGTGAAAATGAGGGAAAGATCATACAGGCAGAGGAAAGAACCTGTATAAGGACCTAAGAAGGAGATGAAGATAGCAAGGTAAGCAGGGCTTTATCAGCCAGGAAGCCACCGGACAGTTTCAAAAGGAAAATGGAAGCAGAGAGACCAGTTAGAAGCCACTGCAGTAGTCCAGGTAAGAGAAAATGGGGTTTGACTCGGGCGGTAGTACTGGACAAGGCAGAAGTTGCTGGATTTTAGACACATTTTGGAGGTCTCTCTCACAACTCAACTGTTGTGTGTGGGGTTCTCAGATTACTAATGAAATAGAGCAAAGATGGAAAATCTCTAACAGACATACAAAGAACGCCATCAGGACCATAAGCCCCAGGAAACGTCAGCTCCAGGAGAGGAGGCTCTCGCCTCGTCTCTACCCTTTTGCACCCTGGGCCTGGCACACAGAATTACTCAATACTTATCATGGTTTGTGGATTCAGAGAGACTTCCCAAGAAGGTGAGACTGGATTAAGCTAGCAGTCCCCTTTCCCGTGTGAGCATCGAACAAAAGGGCCGACGATCCTGCTGAATGAGCACATGCAGCTGCTCCAGTGTCACCCTGATACACAGAACTTTGCCAAGGAAGTCTTTTCAGGAATAGAGAGAGAATCAGGAAGATAAGAGCATGGAGGGCTTTTACCCAGTCAAGGAATATTTACTCGGTACCTGCTGTGTGTCTAGCACTCCCCATCCGGGGGAGAGGAGGAGGGCAAAGAAGAGTCAGGCATACCTCAGGCCTTTTTAAGAGTTAGTAACAGGCCACATATACTCAAAAACTTAAAATGATAATTCACAATGGTAAATCGATATGCAGGGTGCCTAAACGGTGATAAAGGCCCTTATGTTTACCTGTTATGTTCATCCCTCACCCCACCCCCATTTCAACTGGTTGTTCTTACCGAGGTCTTCTTGAATCCTGCTTCTGCCACATAGCTAGTGAGTGGCCAGAACCCTGAGCTTGGAGACTGAGTGTCTGGGCTCCTTCTTACCAGCTGAGTGCCCTCTGCAAGTGACTTTACCTCTCGGAGTCTCCATTTGTTCACCTATCAAATGTGGATGATAATTCCTGTCCTGACCCCTCACAAAGAAATCGTGAGAATCAAATACAACAGTAGCTGTCCCAGGTTGTGTAAACTATAAGTACTACATAAACCAATAATATTATTATTATTAACAACAAAAGAAATGATCCTTTTCCACTTGGTGCCATCTGAGATACTGGTAAGAAATGAATTTTTTAATTCTTCATCCATACCATACAATTAGATCAGCCATAAATGCAACTTACTATCCAAGCAATCAGGAGAATTTAGACAAACACCCATAATTGCAGGAGGGCAGGGCTGGAAGGACTTGAACTCAGTGCGGCTGAAGCTCTGCTCCAGGGTAATCGTCTGAGCCATCAAGAATGCTTGTGTCCTCAACTGCACTCACTGTCACAGAACGTACACATATACAGTATGCATGTGGCAAAGACCAATCTAACTCAGTAATGAGGGAAGCAACAGGATGAAAAAGCTGGTTCCCAGGTAAAACAGGAAACTGAAGTGGAAAAAAAGAATGCTGCAATAATCTTGCAAAGTTAGATACAAAACTGGCTAATGTCTGTGGTGGAATCAATTACTATACCCCAGTTTAGATAAGTTCTTGGTCTCGATCTGCATTTCTGTGGGTGTGAACCTGTTATAAGATAGGCTCTCTTGAAGATTTACTTTGGTTAAGGTGTGGCCCAACTGAATGAGGCTGGGCCTTAATCTGGATTACTAGATTCCTTTATGAGCAGAATAAACTCAGATGTAGTCAGAGAAAGCTGCTGGGAGAATCTGGAAGCCAGAAGTCAGCAGGATCCCAGAAGAGAAAGGACAGGACATCATCACGTGACAAAATCCAAGGAATCCCAGGACTGCCGCCCAGCCCGAACACTACCATCCCTGGGAGGAAGCAAGCCTTGACTTGGACTTCTGACCTCTGAAACCGGGAGCCAATAAATTCCCATTGTTTAAGCCAATCCACTGTGTGGTATTTGTCACAGCAACCTGGAAAACTAATCACAGCAGCCTGGAAAACAAAGACAATGTCCTACAGAGCAACAAAACCATAACCTTTGGAGATATCTTTTCTACTGAGCAGAAATCATTTAAATCTCTACTGGACAAAAAAAAAACTAGTAACATCAATTTTCTACAAGTCAACATCTAACTTTATAGAGTCTGGACCCTACTCAAAAGTAAGTCAAATAATTATCTTCTCCACAAGAACGTAAACTGTCTCATAGGTGGGCTGGGTCTTTCTTCAAGTTTTAGATCCTTCATGTCTTCTTTATTTACAAAAATCCTTCAAATTGTGATGTCAATTCTAGATTATTGCATAGCTTTCTTAGGTAAAATCATCCTGAAATTTGGGGAGTCCTATTTCCCAGAACTTCCAGTCCTCAGTGTTTTTCCAAATTTTCTCCAACTATTTCCCTTGTGGGTCTCCTAAAGATGAAAAATGGGACATCTGACTCACAGGCCTCCTAAACTACCCTTCCACCCTGACCCCTGTTTCTGGCTCTTCAGGAGCAGTTACCATAATTAACCCTAATTTCCAAGTCTTCAGAAGCCCACCCCTGCCAGTGCTTTCTTTCCAATATAACAGTGCTTAGAAGTCACAAAACAAACCCAATACAGAGGTACAATGAACACAACCCACACTAACTGGCATGATATACGGAGTCAAAGAAGGAATCTAATGAATCAGAGAATGTCTGCTCATATTTATATTTTCCACAGGGGCTAAGGAGTTGGAATGAATGGATAAACAAACAAATAAATAAATTGAATGGAATAAATGAATTGAGGGAATGAATGGATTCCAAAGGCTCTGACATGTTAAGTGTTTTCAAGAAACCAAGTGAAGAAAGGAATTTCTGGGGACTAGTGCAGTGAAGGCATTCAGAAATGCAGATCAAATGAAGGAACACTGTGGGAATTTCAAACACCTACTGGCAAGGCAGGGATGAAGAGAGTAGGTGTGGTGGTTTGAAGCTGTACGCACCCCAGAAAAACGTCTTAAATCTAATCCATTCCTGTGGGTGTGTAAGAAAGGAATAAGTTTCGTTTTCACACAGAGACAGCATGGAATAAGGGAAATGGAGGCAAAACCAGTTTAAACAAGCCCCAGACAAAGAGAAGAGAGAATCTGCCTGATGTAAAGAGACATGAGGTAGTATCAGAGGCGGGAACTCACAGCAAAAAAATAAAAATTTGGGGGGGGATTGGCTAATCAGTTCAAAATCTCAATAATGAGCTAGTTGGCTCTCTGGGATTGGCTGTACAAATTAAAATCTCAAAAGATGAATTAGTTAGTGTTCTCGGATAGGCTGTAACCTCTGTAGTACCCAGTCAATGGGGAAACAGGGGAGGGACTTGCGAATCAGGAGTAGGAGATTTAAACATCGCCATTCTCTTCCTCGGGCGCGCCAGCCTTCTGCGTGTTTGGCTGGACGCCCCATCTTGCAAGATCGTAAATAAATTCTTTTCTCCTCCAGAACCGAGAGAGCGTTTATTCCCTTACAGGTACCACTTTATTTCCGACAACTTGGGGGCTCGTCCGGGATCCAAAGCTTCGGAGGGGGACCCCCGAGGTGGACAAAGGGAAGGCGCGCCCTGCTGATTGAGCGGTCTCGGGCTCCGCCATTGGGGGCCCATCTCTGGCAGCTAAAGGGCCCGAGACCAGATACTTGGATCTGCCGGTTGTGGATGAGAAAAGGGGGAAAAGAAAAGGCCTGCCTCTGGTTAACCAGGCAACTCTGTGCACGGACCAAGGTAAGGAAAGAAATATTATATTACCTTGGTGGTTAAAGCATTCTGAGACTCTGGGGCTGATCCTGAGGGAAAGATGCCCAAACAAGACTCAGAATGGGGACATTCTGATGAGCCTAGAGCTGATCCTAAGGGAAAGATGCTCAGGCAAGACTCAGAATGGGGAATAGAGGCAGTCAGCCGGCCGGGAATAAAGGGAAGGGGGTACCTTTAGGGTCCCCGGGGAACATTCCTCTAAATAATCCATTGGGAAACATGTTAAAACATTGGGCTAAAAGTAATTGGACCAAGGGAAAGGGTAAAAGAAAATGATCAAATATTATTGTTATGTTTAGACAAAAAAAAAAAAAAAAAAAAGGCATTTTGCTGCCAAATATATTCTGGCCAAAATATAAGGCAGATAAGAGTTGGCTTTGTGCTGACCTCGTGTGTCATGTTAATAAAAATAAACCTTTTTCCAAGGCAGAATTGAACTGTGCCATGTGATGGCTGCAGGGAAAAAAGAAACTAAAACCTGGGATAAGCATTCCCCCACCTTATGGTTTCCCCTCCCCCACTGGGGCAGGAACCATTAAAGCCTGAGGTTTTGGTGGAAGCAGTCTATGCCCCCAGGCAATTGGAGAGCCAGTTAATGCTGACTGCTCCAGTAATTACGACCCACCAAAAGTTAAGAAAAAAAAAAAAAAAATGGAGAGATTTCCAAAAGTTTCTGTTTCTAAAGGCTCTTAAACAAAGAAAGGTAAGAATCATTAATAAAAAGCCTAGCAAGGCTAGCTGAATAACAATTAACTTGATTCTTAAACTCTGGTTTATGTAAATATCCCTTTCTTGGGAGAAGAAAGGGAAATGGGAAAGAGGGCGGCTATGAGAGAAAGAGAGAGACTGCATCCACCTAAAATAAAATTGGCTGTACCCATATCCCCAAAGAACAATGAAAGTTGAGGTCTGAAGTCAAGTGGTCTCAGGCTGGGAGAGTGGAGTGGTCCACATGCATGAAAAGGGTGAGTTTGCCCTGGGGGTTGAGGGTGGGCCTTCCGCCTCAATGCTCTAGAAAAGTTTTGCCGCCTCAGGACCCAGAGGGTGGAGCACATTCCCAGGGGAATGGGAAAAGCCTGGCTGCCACCCCACTGTTCAGAGAAGGTAGAGCCTTTACCCCGAAGAGGCAGAGTCTGGGTGGCACCCCGATGTTTAAGAAGGGTGGGGCCAAAAAGGTAATCTCCCCAACATCACCCCAGACTTTGAAAAGAAAAGGGCTGCCACAAAAGCCTCTAAAAAGGGTTGGACTCCCACTCCCTCAAGCCCCAAGAATACAATGTCATTCTGTTAATAACTCAGACTTTAAAAGGTCAGATATATAAAGGAATTTTAGCCTAATATTCAGAGAAGATCCAAAAATCGATGAATGGCTGAATAAGCCATTAGAGGAAATATTCAGAGAGTCAACAAGCCAGGGAGGAAACAGACAAAAGTGAGATAGAGAAGTAATTGGAGCAGTTTAAAAAAAAAAAAAAAAATAGAGGAAGAAAATTTGTAGCATGGGGTTTGTGTGATTCTCTATTCATATACTTATGTGGGGCTAAACAGGTATTAATAAATACATTTACATATTTTAGTGTGCTGTGTAATTAAGTCTAAGGCATGTGGAAGCTACATTTAAAGTCCCTTAATGTGTGTATCAGGGTATACAGGAAGTTATATGCACATTTTTTAGGACTGTATTTGGATGCATTCTGAGAGTTAAAACTTCATGAATCTAATGAGAGTTTAAGTTGTATGTTTACACAGGAATGTGGGATAGTTGTATTTGTATGTAATAAAAGCATGTAATATAATTACGTAGGAGTCTTTCAAACTGTGAAAGTTTGTCAGTGTGTAATTTAAAGCTTGGCAAAAATTTCCTGTGTACTCATCTATAGTAAACTGAAGCTATTTCTTTGTGTCTTTATAGCGTATACTAGTTTGTGTGTACTCTAAAGCTGGGCAATTGTGTGCAGTTTCACAATAGTGTGAAAAATGAAAAAAAAAAAGTGAGAAAAACTGTGTAAAAGTTTTCTATGCATGTGTAACAGTAGTGTATTGGCTATACATGCTTGTAAATGGGAATGTATGTCTGTTTCGTATGGTTATGAGTGTGTATATAAGTTATATGTGTCTGTATTCCAGATATATGAGACTGTGTATTCTTGTAAAAAGCAGAATAATTTTTCTGATATATTTTGGGCAAAAGCAAAAGGTCCATACTCAAAGTTCAAGTAAATGTTCCTATAAAAGGGTTTAAGGTTCACTAAAGCTGAATTAAACAAACTTAGAACAGTGAATGGTTCATACCTCTTCCCAGGTCTCCATTTGGTAATGCCAGGTTGCTATCTTAACATTAAGTCTAATAGGAATAAAGACACCACATATATTGTCAAATACTACACACCAAGGCTTGTCCTCCTCTCCCTGGAGAGTGGGTTTTTACTCATCTAACAGCAAAACTTGTGTGTATGTTCAGGGTATGCATATATGTGAATCACGTATATTCAAGCATCACTAAACTAGGTGTACTAAAAACTGAATTTTAAGTTAGCATTTAAGAGTGGTAAGCCTTTTTATGTTCATTAATCTTAGATTATTGTAAATTACTGTTGTCCTTTAGTCTAATTGTTCTAGCCTGAAATGTTGGTAAGTTCTTGCTGCTCTTCATGCACATGACTTCAGGAGTGTCTGTACCTAAAGCAGGTATTAGCAGTTTTACACTAGGGGAGTCATTAGAGGGGTGCAAGCCATGTGTAATTTAGTACTTAGGCAATTACAAGGTGTAGGCCTTTGGTTTTTGGTTTGCCTTTCCCCAGGAGGACTGGAGAGCTCCCCTCCCTAGATACAAAGGATCTTTTTCTTAAGAATTATATACTGGCCTTGTCTTCTACTTTATCATCTCTCAGGCACCGTGGACTGCTGGCTCAGACCCTGCCTCTTGAATTTGCTGTCCATTGACATCAGCCTGGCAGCTGGGTTCTGATCCAGTCGTGGAAAGAATCCAAACTTCAACCGATCTGGGAAGGACCCTATCAAGTCTTGCTGACAACTAAGACGGCAGTCCGAACGGCAGAAAGAGGCTGGACTCATTACACACGAGTGAAGGGACCGGTGCCTGAACCAGACGATAAGTATCCAGCAACTCAACCTGAATCCTGGAAAGTGACTCCTACCTCAGATCCCCTAAGGATCACTTTAAATAGGCAACAGTTAAAGGAACATATTAGAAGGGAGAAAGGGCTGGATTAAACCCTATGTTTGCATTGTGCTCTGTGTATAGTTTAATGATGAAATTGCTTATGCTGATCATAATGTTCTATATTCAAGGAGTAACAGGTTCTGCTAAGCTGGTTATAAGTGTAGTCAAAGGCTTAAAGTCTCAAACTGTACAATTTGATGTTTGTCAAGTAATGAGCTGTAAAAATCTAAAACATCAGCAACAACTGAGGGAGGAATATAAGCATTTATGTAAGCAGACTGTTCAAATAGAAAGCAAGATTGTTGGGGGGCGAACATTTGAGAGTATAACTTATGAGACACCTAACCCCTGTTATTCTTGGAACACTGCTTGGTGGACCACACAGTATGAGGGATGGGTCTTACCCAGGTTGGAGGAAAAACCATTAAGGGAAACTTGGCTGGAATTTAACTCTCCAGTACAAATTGACCCCAAGGTCATTAGAATACTTAAGGCCAAAGACTTAAAGCAAACCACAGAAATAGAGACAGGTTATGGAAATACAAATGCCTGGGTAGAATGGGGCAAACATACCATCCAGAGTCTAAACAGAAGTGACTGTTATGCTTGTACAACCAAACAACCCACTGTTCAGATTATGCCCTTCCCCTTGGGGATGAAAAAGCATGAAAGGGAGTTTAAATGTATAACACTCCTCTTTCAAAATGCTACTCCTGGTGAAAGTTGTAGTACGTTGTCCTCCCTTTTACCTCCAGTCCAGGAGGGAAGTGTCAAAGCCATACCAGCGTCTCACCTTGGTCCCGGAAACCACTCTGCCTGTCTCTCCAGATGGGAAGAAGGGCTCCAGGATCTTGGTACCATGGCTTTGTGTACACAGGTGTGGAATGTGAGCAAGGATAGTACTGGCAACTTCTCCAGCCTAACTATACCCCGAGCAGACCTCTGGTGGTACTGTGGGAAGGGCATCCTCTGGCCAACACTACCTGAAAGGTGGGGAGGAACCTGTGCTCTGGTTCAATTGGCTATCTCATTTACCCTGGCATTTGAAAGTAAAAAAGTACCAACCCAAGGCAAAGGAGAAAAGAAAAATGTACAAAGTGTACCTAGTTCCTTCAATAAAAAATGTTTGTAGATAGTATAGGGGTTCCCCAGAAAGTTCCTAATGAGTTTAAAGCTAAAAATCAATTAGCTGCAGAATTTAAATCATCCTTATTCTGGTGGGTCACCATCAATAAAAATGTCAATCATCAGCTAAAATTCATCAACTATACCAGGAATGTCATTAAAAAAATAGCAGAACAGTTAGATGCCACTAGCTGAATGGCATGGGAGAACAGAATGGCCCTAGACATAACGCTAGCTGAAAAAGGAGGCATCTGTGCTATAGTTGGGGGAAATTGTCGCACATTCATCCCCAATAATACTGCACCTAATGGAACTATCACCAAAGCCCTACAAGGCTTAACAGACTTATTTCAAAAACTAGAAAAGAATTCTAGCATTAACAACCCACTCATAGAATGGTTGGAAAATTGGTTCGAGAAATGGAAAGGAATTGCAACATCTATTTTAATTTTCCTTATCATTCCAGCCAAAATGTTTATAACAGATGGGTGCTACATAATCCCGTGTGCTCAAAGGCTAGTTCAAAAACCCATCAAAACCACTAGAATCAAAAATAAAAAAAGATCCCTATGATAAAAAATGTGAAAAAGCCCTTAGCAAATTTGAGAATCTAAAATGTGAAAACTAAAAGTGTTTAAAAAGAAAGAGGAGGGAATCTGTAAGAAAGGAATAAGTTTCGTTTTCACATAGAGACAGCATGGAATAAGGGAAATGGAGGCAAAACCAGTTTAAACAAGCCCCAGACAAAGAGAAGAGAGAATCTGCCTGATGTAAAGAGACATGAGGTAGTATCAGAGGCGGGAACTCACAGCAAAAAAATAAAAATTTGGGGGGGGGGGGTTGGCTAATCAGTTCAAAATCTCAATAATGAGCTAGTTGGCTCTCTGGGATTGGCTGTACAAATTAAAATCTCAAAAGATGAATTAGTTAGTGTTCTCGGATAGGCTGTAACCTCTGTAGTACCCAGTCAATGGGGAAACAGGGGAGGGACTTGCGAATTAGGAGTAGGAGATTTAAACATCGCCATTCTCTTCCTCGGGCGCGCCAGCCTTCTGCGTGTTTGGCTGGACGCCCCATCTTGCAAGATCGTAAATAAATTCTTTTCTCCTCCAGAACCGAGAAAGCATTTATTCCCTTACACATACCACTTTATTTCCAACAGGTGTGGAACCACTGTAAGGATCTTTTGATGAAGCTACTTCAGTTAAGGTGTGACCCACCTCATTCAGGATGGGTCTTTATACTCTTACTCATGTATAAACATAATGAAACAGAGAGAGAGAGAGAAAGAAAGAGAGACAAAGAGAGAGAGAGAGAGAGAGAGAAAGAGAGAGGAAGCCATGGAGGCAAGAAGCTGAAATCAACGAAACCCAGAAGAAAAGGGAGAGAGCAGCAGACGCCACCCTGTGCCTTACCATGTGCCTTGCCACGTGGCAGAGGAGCCAAGGATGTCCAGCAGCTGGTCTTCAGGAAGAAAGTATCACCTTGATTTGGTCATTTTTCATGGCCTCAAACAATGGCTAATAAATTCCCATTGTTTAAATCAACACATTTCAGTAGGGAAGTAAAGAAGGGGTATAAATATATACATCTGGAATCAGACCACACAGGTCTGAGGGTACCTGTGCCACCCTCAAAGAGAGCAGAAGTCCTGTGTTTTGAACACCTAAGCTCTGGATTCTCGACATCAATCCTGAACATGCAATCTCCTCCTAATCTACAAGCACTGAAAAGGAAAACAAACATTCTGCCTGGAGAAAGCATGAGGGGGACAACAGAGACAGTGATAAAGAAATTGCACAAATATATGTGGAAAAGAGTTGTAATTTGGAAAGCCTTGTGTTAGATAAATGTATTTTGTTTCCTCAAAAACTAGTTTTTCTTTCTCACATTCCATTTCTGACACTCAGGCCTTCTGATTTCTGACTAAAATGTACAAGTCGTGTTTTTCCTCATCCAAAATAGCACTGCTTCTTAATTTCCTAATGAGTTCTATTTGTGTTTCATCTCAAGAGTTGTGCAATGTTGTTTATATTCCTCCTTACAAAAAAAACCCAACACTCAACCTATAACCATGGAGTTTAAATTAATAGGCATGAGGACAAATTAAGACCTTCCCATGGCTTGCTAATGTCATGCTGCGATTTGTTAGGTAGCTGACTACATTTAGAACTGCAGTTCTTTCTTAATAGATATATTCTCACTAACATAAAAAAAATTAGCACTAATTATTATTTTCTAAGACTATTCTCAAAGCATTCAACTCTCCTATGATACTACCTTCCTTGGACCCCGTAGCAAATCCTGAATAAAAGACAGAGAAAAAGGAGGGCAAAAAGACTTGCTTCAGATATCTGAACAGGTACTGAGTAAAACAAGCTTTGAGAACTACTGTGTTGCATTAGAAGAATATGAACTTTGAGGGGATATGTGAAGGTGGTGGGGTGCAAAGCTCCAAGAATTAGTTCCTCCACCAAAATAACTATTGAACTGGCAGGACTGTCTGAATCAACAGCTTTGAAACTGGAGTCTAGCAGAACACTGAGCAGCATCCAGGGAGGAGCGGGAGCACGAGGCTGGTAAGCTGCAGTGAAGAATGGCGAGTTTCACCCCCCCAGTAGTGGCTACCACAGTCATGGCAGGCAGCAGTGGGGGCTGGAGATCAGGCTCCTGTGCAGCTTGCTGGTGCCAGGGTGGGATATAAGGATCTAGTCCTCTGAATTCCTGGGGCATTGATCTTCCCTGAAGGAGACCAATTTGCAGAGACAGAGAATTTGAACACAAATCTCTACTTTAGATCAGCTACTCTAGACCTCTGGGGGCCAGCTCTGGGGGCGGTCACTGTTCCAACTCATCTCAGGAGGCAGAGGAATCTTAAAGACAGTAACCTTCCTCAGTACTGTGGAAAACAGTTGAAGGGCTGCAGTAACTGGGCAAGAGCTGAATCAAGAAAACACAGCTGAAGAAACCATACAGGAAGCTCCTGGTCACCTTGCTGGCCCCTTCCCCACCCTCCATGATGCAGAGTGGAGCTGGCTTTTGCTCCCGTTGTGGGTCCCTGGCCCTGTTCCGGAGGGAGCACAGTGGTTCCTGGGTGCCCACTGGGGTGCATGTGTGCCAGTGCCCACTACCGAGTGGAAGTCTGAGAGCTGGAGAGACCAAGACTCAGGCTGGGACTCCCAGAGTTTGTCTTGAGGGCAGAAAAGCAGCTGGCAGATAGCTGGGTCAGAGTGAGAAGCCACTGAGTCGAAGTGGCCCGGGGAAAGGACTACCTGCATCAAGGTATGCAGTAAAGCACCCAGGAGGGGGAGGAGGTCTATTTCCAAGGGGCAAGGGGGCGGTCATGGTAACTCCTGTAAATGGGGACCTCCTAAGGTCTAGCAAGCACAAGGCCAGGGAAAGAAGCAGCCTCCCCCGCTGCAGCTCCACCAGGCTCAGTAAGACAGAGGCCCCTGAGCTTCCCATCTGCCTCTGGCTGATCTTCACAACAGGAGGGCTAAGCACTGAAGGAGACCAATTTGCAAAGACAGAGAAACAGGATTTTTGCTTTCGTTTGTTTGTTTTGATTAGTGCCTGGCATTCAAGAAAATCTCTGTCATATCAAAAGCTGAGGAACTGAGATGGAAGAAGATGGCGGCACAGAGAGGAGTGGAAGCTAGTTTGTCCCCCTGGAACAACTAAGAAACAACCTGGAACAACTAGTAAATAATCTGGAATAACTGTCGGGGGACAAACATGACTGTCCACTCATCATTCACCAACCTGAATTGGGAGGAATGGCCGAGATCACAGCATAAAATCTGTAAGTAAAAACTGCAGATCCAAGCTGGGAGCCCCATCCCCCCATGGCCCAAACTGCAAAGCCTCATGGTGCTAGAGAGCAGCTCTCTCAGAGTAAGCGAATATAGCTCAGCTGAGCTCCAACTGGGGTTTTAATTAGCAAGCGAGGACTGCTCAATAGAAGATACAAATCCCCAACAAGCAGACAGAAGCTTTTGGTAATGACTGACCTTGGAGAGCTGGAGGGTGGCCGCGGACTGGCCCTGAAGGGGGCCTTCTGTCCCTTTTTTGGCTCAGTGGAGAAAGCCTCAGCCATTTTCAGTTCCCAGTGCTCTGACCCAAACAAGGGTGGAGACAGCACAGGCAGATCTATTCAAATGTAAATTATCTCACCCTAAGGGGTGTATCTTCCGTAAGAGGAAGAAGGTGGTGCCAAGCTCTACTATTCGCCTTCCATTCAGAATCAGACCCCAGAGCCAGGGGGAAACAGCCACAGGCCACACCTCCTTACAACAGTCTGGAGCTACAGGCTGACAGGCACTACCTGCTGGGCAGAAAAGCACCGTGACTTGAGGCCTCACAGAGTGTACCAATCTTCTAAGACATCCTCAAGGAGATGTAATACAATTCCCTCTTTCCAAGACTTGAGCCCATTCTGGTCTGAGAAAACCTGATTTGGGTAACCAAGGAAACCAGATGCCTAGACATTAGAAAAATACAACCTACACTAAGAAAAATGAAGTTATGTCTCAGTCAAAGGAACAAACTTACACCTCAGCTGAGAGACAGGAATTTAAACAACTAATGTTAAATCAATTTAAAAAGTTTAGGGAAGATATGGCAAAAGAGATGAAGCATATAATGAAACACCAGGCGTACATAAGGTAGAAAGCGAAAGTTCGAAAAAACAACAGGCAGAGTCTATGGAAATGAAAGGCACAGCACAAGAGATGAAAGACACAATGGAAACATACAACAGCAGATCTCAAGAGGCAGAAGAAAACAGTCAGGAACTGGAGAACAAGGCACCTGAAAGCCTACACACAAAAGAACAGATGGAGAAAAGAAAGGAAAAATAAGAGCAACGCCTCCGGGAATTGAAGGACAACATGAAATTCAGAAATGTACGTGTCGTTGATGTCTCAGAAGGAGAACGGAAAAGGGGCAGAAGCAATAATAAGAGGAAAGAATCAATGAAAATTTCCCATCTCTTATGAAAGACATAAAATTACGGATCCAAGAAACACAGCGTGCCCCAAACAGAATAGATCTGAATAGGCCTATGCCAAGACACTCAGTAATCAGGTTATCAAACGTCAAAGATAGAAAATCCTGAAAACAGCAAGAGAAAAGTGATCCATCACATACAAAGGAAGCTTGATAAGACTATATGTGGATTTCTCAATAGAAACCATGGAGGCAGGAAGGAAGTGGAGTGATATATTTAAGAAACTGAAAGAGAAAAACCACCAAGAATCCTGTATCAGGCAAAACTGTCCTTCAAATATGAGGGAGAGCTTAAAATATTCTCCGACAGAGACAATGACAGAGTTTGTGAACAAGATACCTGCTCTACAGGAAACATTAAAGGAAGCATTGCAGACAGAAATGAAAAGACAGGAGTGACAAGTTTGGAACACAATTTTGGGAGACAGTAGCACAGCAACGTAAGTACACTGAACAAAGATGACTGTGAGTATGATTGAAAGAGGTGGGTTAGGAGCATGTGGGACACCAGAAGGAAAGACGAAAGATAAAGACTGGGACTGTATAACTCAGTGAAACCTAGGGTGCTCAACGACTGTAATAAAAGATACAAATATGTTTTTACATGAGGTAGAACAAATGAATGTCAACATTGCAAGGTGTTAAAAATAGGGTGGGACTGGGGGGAAGGTACAATCAATGCAAACTAGAGACTATAATTAACAGAAACATTGTATTATGCTTCCTTTAATATAAAAAAGGCAATATACCAAAGCTAAATGCATATGGGCGGCGGGGGAGGGACACATAGGGGAAGGGTATGGGACTTCTGGCACTGGTGATGTTGTCTGACTCTTTATTCTACTTTAGTTTAATGCTACCTTTCCTTCTGCTGCTTTCTAGCTGTCATTTTTTTTTTCGCTCTCTCTCTTTCTTTTTTCTTTTTCTTTTGTCTACCTTTTTGACTCTGCCTCCTTCTTTGTGGAAGAAATGGAGATGTCCTTATATAGATGGTGGTGATGGTGTTGAATACATAAATATGTGACTATACAGGGAACCAATGATTGCTTACTTAGGACAGAACGTATGGTGCATGAACAAAACTGACTTAAAAAAAGGGGTTGATAAAGAAACCTTGAGGGCACTATATTGAGTGAAATAAGACAGACACATTAAGGACAAATATAGCAGGGTCTCACAGATATGAACTAATTATAATATGTAAACTCATAGACATGAAATATAAGTTACCATGATATAGAATGAGGCTAAAGAATGCTTATTATGAGCAGAATGTTCAACTAGGGTGAACTTAAATGTTTGGAAATGGACAGAGGTGATGATAGCACATTGTGACAACAACTAACAGTGCTGAATAGTGTGTGAAAGTGGTGGAAAGGGTAAGCTCAGAGTCAAGTATGTCACCAGAAGGAAAATTAGAGATTAAAAGATGGGAATGTATAAAACAGTGAATCTTTTTGTGGTCAATGTCCGTGATTAACTGTACAAATATTAGAAATCTCTCTCATGAACCAGAACAAATGTATGACACTATAACTATAAGATAATAATAGAGGGGCATATAGGAAAAAAGTATATACCTACTGCAAACTGTATACTACAGTTAGTAGTATTTTAACAATCTTTCATCAACAGTAACAAATGTACTATACCAAAACTATGAATCAATAATGGAGGGGGGATGATTAGGGGTATGGGAGGATTTGAGTTTCCTCTTTTTGTCTTTATTTCTTCTCTGCAGTAATGAAAATGTTCTAAAAATTGAAAAAAACAATCAATTGTGGTGATGGATGCACAGCTATATGATGGTACCATGGGCAATCGATTGTACACTTTGGATCTTTGGATAATTGTATGGTATATGAACAATCCCCCCAAAAAATAAAAAAATAAAAAAAATGAAGGAGAGATTAAGACATTCCCAGATAAACACAAGCGGAGGGAGTTCATCACCACTAGACCTGTCCTACATGCAGTGCTAAAGGGAGTTCTTCAGACTGAGAGGGAAGGGCACTAGACAGTGGATCAAAGTGGCATAAAGAAATAATGTCTCCTGCTAAAGGTAACCATAAGGATAAGCATAAATGGCAGTCCTATTATACTGTATTTTTTGGAAGGTAGTTCCACTTCTTACTACTTACAGGAACTAAAATGCAAATGCATAGAAAGTAATGATAAATCAAAGGTTTTAGACATACAATACACAAAGATATAATTTGTAACAAATATAAAAAAAAGTTGGGGGGACAGAGGGGTATGAACAGTGTATATTTATGCTATCCACCTTCATTCTTTTGCGGGTGTAGATCCAGTTTTCCTAACACCATTTGTTGAAGAGACTGTTCCTTCCCAATTGAGTGGACTGGGCACCCTTGTCAAAAATCAAGTGGCCATACATGTGAGGGTTGATTTCTGATACAAGTTGGTATCAAATCAAATATGATTCTTATAGATTTATGTATATTTTAACCCCATGGTAACCGTAAAGAAAATACACGTGAAAAATACATTCAGAAAGAAATGAGAAGAGACTCAAAATTGGTACAAGAAAAACAAATAAATATGGAAGTAGGCATTATTGGAAGACTTGAGGGTCAAAAGAGGTAAAATACAAAGACAAAACAGCAAAACGGCAGAAGAAAGTTCTGTGTTATTAGTAGTTACTTTAAATGTAAATGGAATAAATTTTTCAATCAAAAGGCGGAGATTGACAGAATCAATAAAACAACATGACCCAACTATACACTATCCACAAGAGACCCACTTTAAATGCAAAGACATAAGTAGGCCAAAAGTGAAAGCATGGGAAAAAATATTCCATGCAATCAATAACCAAAAGAGAGCTGGGGTAACTATACTAATATCAGATAAAATAGAGTTTAAGTAAAAAACTGTTACGAGGGACAAAGATAAGCATTATATACTGATAAAGGGGTCAATTCAACAAGAAGACATAATAATTATAAATATATATGCACCTAACAGCAGAACCCAAAAGTATATGAAGCAAATATTGACAGATTTGAAGGGAGAAATTAATGGTTCTACATTAATAGCAGGAGACTTTAATACACCACATTCAATAATGGATAGAACATCTAGACAGAAGATCAATAAGAAATATAAGACTTAAATGACACTCTAAACCAAACAGACCTAATAGATATATAGGGAACACTTCACCCAACAGCAGCAAAATACACATTCTTTTGTAGTTCACATGGGTAATTCTCCAGCATAGACTGTATAGTAGGTCATAAACAAGTCTCAATAAATTAAAAAATATTGAAACATACAATATCTCTTCTCCAACAAAGGAATGAAGCTAGAATCAATAACAGAGGGAGAAATGGAAAATTCATAAATATGTGGAAACCAAACTGTACTCTTAAACAACCAATGGGTTAAAGAGGAAATCACAAAGGAAATTAGGAAATATCTTGAGGCAAATAAAATTAAAACACGACATACCAAAACTTATGGGATGCAGCAAAGGCAGTGCTGAGAGAGAAATTTATAGCTCTAAATGCTTACATTAAGAAAAGAAGAAAGATGTCAAATCAGAGTCCTAATCTCAAAACTGGAGGATCTAGATAAAGAAGAACAAACTAAACCCAAAGCAAATAGAAAGAAGGAAATAACAAAGATTAGAGCAGCGATAAATTAAGTAGAGAATAAAAAAATAGAATTTTTTTAAAAGTTGATTCTTTGAAAAGATCAAAAAAAACCTACACACCTTTAGCTAAAGTGATGAAGAAAAAAAGAAAGATGGCACAAATAACTAAAATCTGAAATGAAAAGTGGGACTTTACTACCAAGCCCACTGAAATAAAAAGGACTATAAGGATACTAGAAGCAATTATATGCCAACAAATTAGATAACCTCAATGTGCTGGTCTGGATATATTATGCCCCCCAAAAGCCATATTTTTTAATGCAATCGTGTGGAGGCGGACTTATTAACCTTTTTGTTCAGGGTGTGATCCCTCGGTTGAATGTTTCCATGGAGATTTGACCCCGTCCATTTAGGGTAGGTCTTAATTAGTTCACTGCAGTATTTAAAAGAGAAGCTAAGAGTTGACACAGACCCAGATACTTGCTGACGCTTGAGATGCTAGCCCAGGGTTTGCTCCGGAGAAGCTAAGAGAGGACAAAACGCCCCAGGAGCAGCTGAGAGAGACTTCTGGAGAGACATCTGCTGATGCTTTGAGATGGTTGGAGATGTTTGGAGATGCTAGCCCAGAGTTTGCTCCAGAGAAGCTAAGAGAGGACCCTGATGCTTAGATGCACAGGAGCTGAAGAAACAAAGAGAGACAAACCCAGGGAAATTTTGGAGAAAGCAATTTGAAACCAGAATCCAGGAGCAAAGGATCAGCAGACGCCAGCCACGTGCCTTCCCAGCTAACAGAGGTTTCCTGGATACCATTGGCCATTCTTCAGTGAAGGTATCCTCTGGCTGATGCCTTAGTTTGGACACTATTATGGCCTGAGGGCTGTAAACTTGTAACCAAATAAACCCCCTTTATAAAAGCCAATCCATTTCCGGTATTTTGCATAAGGGCAGCATTAGCAAAGCAGAATACTCTATGAAATGGAAAAATTCCTAGAAACACACAAACAACTGACACTGACTGAAGAAGAAATAGAAGATCTCAACAAGCCAATTTCTAGTAAAGAGATCAAAAACCTTGCAACAAAGAAAAGACCATGACTAGATGGCTTCCCAGGGGAATTTTACCAAACATTCCAAGAATTAACACCAACCACGCTCAAACTCTTCTAAAAAATTGAATAGGGGGAACACTCTCTAACTTATTCTATGAAGCCCTCATACCAAAGCCAGAAAAAGATATCATAAGAAAAGAAAATTATGCAGAAATCCTCAACAAAATACCAGTAGCAAACCAAATCCAACAGCACATTAAAAAAAATTATACATGATGATAAAGTGGGATTTATCCCAGGTATGCAAGGGTGGTTCAACACGAGAAGATCAGTTAATGTAATATACCACATTAACAGAAGAAATAAAAAACATGATCATCTCAATTGATGCAAAAAGGCATTTGACAAAATCCAGCACACCTTCTTGATAAAAACTCTTAGAAAACTAGGAATAGAAGGAAAGTTTCTCAACATTATAAAGGGCGTATATGAAAACTCCATGGCTAACATCATACTCAATGGTGAAAGACTGAACGCTTTCCCTCTAAGATCAGGAACAAGACAAGGATGCCCACAGTCACTGTTCTTAGTCAACAGTGTACCGTAATTTCTAGCTAGAACAATTAACCAAGAGAAAGAAATAAAAAGCATCCAAATTGGAAAGGAAGAAGTCAAATTTTCCCTATTTACAGGTGACATGATCCTATATACCAAAAATCCTGGAAAAGCCACAACAAAGCTATTGGAATTAAACGAATCCTGCAAAGTGGTGAGGTACAAGGTCAATGCTCAAAAATCAGTAGTATTTCTATACACTAGGAATGAATAATTTGAAGAAGAAATCAAGAAAAAAAATCCATTTACAATAGCAGCTAAAAGAATCAAATATCTAGGAATAAATCAAAACAAGAATATAAAGGAGTTGTACACAGAAAACTACAAAACATTGCTAAAAGAAATCAAAGAAGACCTAAATAAATAGAAAGGCATTCTGTGTTCATGGATTGGGAGACGTTTTGTTAAGACGTCAATTCTACCCAAAGAGAGTTTCAGATTCAATGCAATACCAATCAAAATTCCAACAATCTTTTGCAGAAATGGAAAAGCCAATCACCAAATTTATATGGAAGGGCAAGGGACCCCAAATAGCCAAAGCCACCTTGAAAAAGAAGAAAAAAGTTGGAGGGCTAATACTTTCCAATCTTAAAACTTATTACAGTACAGTATAAAGCTACAGTAATAAAAACAGCATGGTACTGACACAAGCACAGACATATAGACCAATGGAATCTAACTGAGAGCTCAGAAAACAACCCTCACATTTATGCCAACTGATTTTTGACAAGGGTGCCACGTCCACTCAATTGGGAAAGAACAGTCTCTTCAACAAACGGTGCTGGGAAAACTGGATAAACACATGCAAAAGATTGAAAGTGGACCTCTACCTCACATCACATATAAAAATCAACTCAAAATGAATCTAAGACCTAAATATAAGAACCAGAACTGTAAAACTCCTAGAAGAAAACATAGGGATTCATCTTTAGGACCTTATATTAGGCAATGGTTTCTTAGAATGTACATCCAAAGCACAAGTAACAAAAGAAAAAATAAATGGTACCTCACCAAATTAAAAACTTTTGTGCATCAAAGGACGCTATCATGAAAGTAAAAAGACAACCTACAGATTGGGAGAAAAAATATTTGGAAACCATGTATCCGGTAAGTATTTAATATTTAGAATTTATAAAGAAATGCTAGGATTCAACAACAAAAACACAACCAAATCAATTTAAAAATAGACAAAAGTCTTGACTAGACATTTCTCCAAAGATATCCAAATGGCCAAAAAAGCACATGAAAAGATGCTCAATATCATTAGCCAAGCAGGAAATGCAAATCATTGCACAATGAGATAATACCTCACACTCATTGGGATGTCTATTTAAAAAAAAAAACAACCAGAAAATAACAAGTGTTGTAGAGGGTATGGAGAAATAGGAACACTCATTCATTGCTAGTGGGAATAATGGTGCAGCCACTGTGGAATATAGTTTGGCAATTCCTCAGAAAGCCAGAATTACCATATAACCCAGTGTGCCAGTTTGGATGTATTGTATCCCCCAAAACACCATGTTCTTTGATGCAATCTTGTGGGGGCAGATGTATTAGTGTTGATTAGGCTGGAATCCTTTGAGTGTTTCCATGGAGATGTAACTCAATCTAACTGTGGGCAAGACCTTTGATTGAATTATTTCCATGGAGGTGTTACCCTGCCCATTCAGAGTAGGTCTGAATTAAATCACTGGAGTTCTATAAAAGAGCTGACAAACAGAAGGAACTCAGAGCAGCTGTGAGTGACATTTTGGAGAGCAACTGAGAGAGACATTTTGGAGACGGCCATTGAAAGCAGACTTATGCAAGCCCAGAGTTTGCTCTGGAGAAGCTAAGAAAGGACAAAACGCCCAAGAGCAACATTTGGAAGAACGCACAGGAGCTGAGAGAAGAGCTGGAAAACAACACAGGATCAGTGGATGCCAGCCACGTGCCTTCCCAGCTAACAGAGGTTTTCCAGATGCCAATGTCCTTTCTCCAGTGAAGGTACCCTATTGTTGAGGCCTTACCTTGGACACTTTATGGCCTTAAGACAGTAACTTTGTAACTAAATAAACCCCCTTTATAAAAGTCAATCCATTTCTGGTATTCTGCATTCTAGCAGCATTAGCAAACTGGAACACCCAGCAATCCCACTTCTAGGTATATATCCAAAAGAATTGAAAGCATGGACTCAAACAGGTATTCACACACTGATTTTTCCAGTGGCATTATTCACAACTGCTAAAAGGTTGAAGCAATCCAAGTGTCCATCAAGAGATAAATGGAAAAGTAAAATGTAGTATATACATACAACGGAATATTATTCAGCCATAAAAAGGAATGAAGTTGTGATACATGTGACAACATGGATGAACCTTGAAGATATCATGTTGAGTGAAATAAGCCAGACCCAAAAGGCTATATATTGTATGATTCAGTTTATATGACATTCTGGGAAAGACAAAACTATAGGGATGGTAAACAGATCAGTAGGGGAAAGAAGTTGGGAGGGGGATTTGACTGCAAAGGGGCAACACAAAGGAATTACGGGGAGATGACATAATTGAGGTGATGATTACACAACTATGCATGTGTCAAAACTCACACCAAAAAAGAGTGGATTTTATTTTACATAAAGTAGAGCCAGAGAGAGAAGGAGAGAAAAGCAGTTCTGAGCTCCAGATTCCTCTTCTGTAGCCAGATCACTGTTCTTCCATCACTCCGTTCTAAAGGTGGAGGTTGAGTCCCAGGAATGGGTAAAACACGGTCCAGGCAAAAGAGGCACAGTAGAAAGTAGGAGAGTCATACTGAAAGCAGAAGGAGTTAGCTAAATGTAGGTCTACTGGATACTAAAATCCCCTGTCAGTCTTCTTCTCCACTCAGCTCCCAGACAACTGGTAGTCAGGTCTTTACTTTTCAGGAATGAGAAAGGAGGATTCTTCTTCATGGAATGACCAATCCAAGAGAAAAGATCTAAGGATATCACCTGAAGCAATTTCTCAAACTAAATAGTCCAGCCAGCCTGCATTGCAATGAAGTTCTCAGGCAACAAGTCCCACTCAACTGTTCAGTAGCTAATCAGCTTTTTAATTCTCCACTCTTAAATTTGAGCAAACAGGGGACCAAAACAAACAAGAAAAAAGCATCTTAGAGGAAATAAAGATTATGCAGAGATATGAAAACTTAAAAGAAAGAAAACTATATTATTCTCAGAGAGTATTTGTTGCAACCATGAAACAAGAACTGTACCCTATAAAAAAGAAATATTTGGGAAACAAAAGCTTTGGGAAATTAAATACAATAATGGATTATTTTACAACTCAATATAAGAATTAGGAGATAAAATTGAGGATATCTCCTAAAAAGAAGAAAAAGGCAAGGAAATGGAAAACAGAAAGAAATTTAGATGACCAGCTAACACATCTGATTTTCAAAAATAGGAATTCCAGAAAGAGAGAACACAGAAAATGGGGCTGGAGAAATAGTCAAAGAAATAATTCAAGGAAATATTTCCAGAAACGAAGGACTTGGTTTTCCACATTAAGTGCCTGGCATAGTGTTTCAAAATATACTAATACCAAGTGTATTAGTTAGGGTTCTCTAGGGAAACAGAATGAACAAGAGATATTTAAATATAAGATTTTATAAAAGTGTCTCACGCAACTGTGGGGATGCACGAGTCCAAATTCTGTAGGGCAGGCAGCAAACTGGCAACTCCAATGAAGGTGCTCAATGAACTCCTCAGGTAGCGAACTGGCACCTCCAATGAAGGTGTTTGATGAACTACTCAGGAAATTCTTCACTGGCTAGCAGAAGAAGAAGTGAAGATCCTCCTTCTCTGTTTCGCTTAAAAGTCTTTGACCGATTGGATTAAATCCAGCTGACACTGAATTCTCTCATTGCAGAAGACACACCCTTAGTTGATGTAATCAGTCACAGATGCATCCAATTGACCGACGATTTAATAAACCAGCCTTCTGGTTTATTAACCAGCCACAACTGTCCTTGCAGTAACGGTTAGGCCAGTGCTTGCTTGACCAGACTCCTGGACACTGTCACCTGGCCAAGCTGACACATGAACCTAACCATCACACCAAGGAACAGAAGTAAAAAATTTTGCAAGCTTCTGGAGAGAAAAGAACAGGCCACATATAAAACATCAGAAATCAGAAGATCTTAAGCCTTTTCAATAGCAACAATAGGACCTTGAAAGGAATGAAGCAATGCTTTTAAAATTCTGAAGGAAAATCATTTCCTTTCTAGACTGCTATACTCAAACTATCAGTCAAATATGAAATTAGAATAAAAGCATTTTCAGAAATGCAAAGATTCAAAATAATGTGACTTCCATGCACTGTTTCTGGAAACTACTAGCTCTTATGCTCTACCAAAGTAAGGGAAAGAGAAAGTCATGGGAGATGGAAAACAGCAGACGTCACAGAAGGAAAGTGAATGGAACCCCAGGGTGGTGGTGAAGGAGAGCCCAGGACGAGTTCTGCACTGGCCACAGAGGGCAAGCAGGCCAGGCTGGAGACAAGAAAGCTACTTCAGGAAGATGAAGCTGACCAAATACCTGATTACCTAAAAGCCTAAAAGGAGAGTTAGAAAATTGGCAGTGAACTTGGGGGCAAGTCAGTGATACTTATGTAGAAAACACCACCACCACCACCAACAACAACAAAACAAGTGTAAATTCCAGAAAAACAGAAAAAGTGGTACAGGAAAGAAAAAGTATTCATAGTTTATCACATGGCTCAACTCTGAATATTGTTCACACTGTCGTGACAAAATAAGCACTTAATACTGATTTCATTAAAATCACGATAATTTTACTGGGAGAATGTAAGATACACGTATGAATTAGGGGACAGGAAGAAAGGACACTAAGTTCCCATCTTCAATAGTGAGAAGTCAAAACTTACTGCCTAAAACAAACAAAAATGAGTAGTAGCAACATTGGCATATTATTTAGAGACACAGAGGTAAATACTAAAACAACCATCTACAAGTTTAAGGTGAAAATAGAAGTCCATAGGGAAGAAAAAGGGAGAAGAGGGAGCAGGGGATTGCTGTTTTTCCAAACATATCTTTTAGAGCTATTTATCTTTTTAAACTTATTTCAAGGAAAACTGACAAACTACTGGGAAATTTATTTACAGTATATGTAACAAAAAGTAAACAATCTTACTGAATAAAGAGCTCTGCAAACCAATAAAATGGCAACACCCCTCTGGAAAAATGGGCCAAGGACATATAGGTTATTCACTTGAAAAATATAAGTGTCCAATAAACATTTGAAAAAACTCTAACCTTACCTTGTCACATATCCACACGTTGAACTGGCTGTATTTTTAAACATGAAATATTAATGAAGGTATGGTAAAACAAGCACTTTTCTTACTTTGTTGGTGGGAATGTACAATACTAAAACTTTTTGAAAGTTATTTGTGAAATATATATCATTAGCCTTAGCATTTTGCCTATTCTCTTAACATCACTACTTCTAAAAATATAAAATGAGGAAATAATTATACACAAAGGAACAAAGGTGCATTTATAGGGATGTTTATCCATGATGTTCATAAATGGAAACTAACCTAAATATCCAACAATGAGGATTGGTTAAATAATCTAGATATACCCATTCAATGAAATACTAGAGTCATCAAAATTAAAGTCATAAAAAATATGAGATGAGTTGATGGGTAGATAGAGGGATGGATACATGGATAGAAAAGTGATAAAGCAAATAGTGAAATGGTGGTGGGTACATAGGTGTTCACAGGACAAATCATTCAATTCCTCTGAGTTTGAAAATCCTCATAATAAAATGTTGAAAAAAATGAAGCCCTAGAAGAGTATTTAATGACAAAACCCTATTACTAAATATGATGCATTGGTAAATAAAAAAGGTTACAAAGCACTGTGCAGAGTACAAATTCATGACCTGCTTTTTTTTTTTTTTTTAAATGTGTATGCATAGGAAAAAATAAGGATACACAGTAGAAAGTAACAATGACAATCCGTGGATGGTGCGATAACAAGTACTTTTTCTATTTTTCTTGCTTAACCATATTCTTTAAATTTTCTACTATAATCAAGTATTTTTAAGATTAAAAAAAAAGGAGGTTCCTTATCAGCAGTGAAGCAGGAAGCACTTTGAGTCAACTATGATTAGGCTTTACTGACAATGACAGACAGTGCTCTAGAGTAGCTGCTTACCTGCCACCCACTCCCCAAAAGCTTCCAACAGCTGTGGGCTCGTTCAACACACAGTCAATGAATGGTTCTTGGGGCTGGGGACTATACTAACTGCCGAAGGCTGTGCTGGATGCTGAGGCTCAGTAATGATTAGGGCTGTGTAAACTGAAATGTAGGGATCAAAAAGAGAAGGGATGTGGTTCTGTATTCTCTACTGTCATACCATTATCAGGACGCCATGATTTGTAAGAATCATCGACATGCCTGTTGACCATGTTTTACGAGGCCCAAGTGAGCCAAGTGTTTGACCCCGCAGAGAAGGCTCGGGGAAATGACTGCTACATTCTGGTACCTTGGGTGCCATTTTGGGTCATGGAGAAACTGGATCAATGAGTGGGAATTCCAGAAAAGCAAATATGGGCCGAGTATAACAAGGAGATGGAAGAGATGGCTAGGGCTGGTTTAGTAATCCAAAAAGCTGCCTCTTCACATAAGGAACAGGGATTTCCTTACCAGTGGAATGGTAAAAGCAGAAGCTGGGTGAACACCTGTGATAAATAAGAACTGTTTACATTCGTTCATTCATTCATTCATTCATTCAACAAATATTTCCTGAGTGTTTACAGTGCCAGGTACTGATGTAGACCTTCATTGTCCGACAGAACTTTCTGAAGTGATAGAAATGTTCTAAAATCCACATGTGGTAATTTATCTCTTGAAATGTGGCCAGTACAACCAAGAACTATATTTTAAACTATTTTCTATATTTTACTTATTTAAACTATATTTTAAACTATTTAACTATTTTCACCCATTCAAATTTAAATGGCCTCATATAGCTAGTAGATATTGTGGACAGTGCACTTCTTTCCAGTAACGTTGGAGATAGAGCAGTCAATAAAATTAGGTACCTGCCCTCACGGAACAGACAAATTCTAGAAGGGGGAGACTGACAATAACAGAAAGACAATGAGCAAACAAGTAACAGTATGTCAGAGCAACTGAGTGCAGAAGAAGAGATAAGAAGTGCTGCTGTGGAATTTATTGTTGTAAAAGGGCCACTTATTGTTACAAAGCAAATGCCTACATTGGGTAGAAAGTTAGCCCTTTCCAACTTTAATATTTTAAATTAAGATTCCAATTCCATAATTCCTAAAAAATCAGGAATTGAAGATATACGTGGTGACTTGCTTTTAACTAGGATATTACTTTAACTTGAACACGAGTTTTGCTTCTGGCGCTTAACTGTTTTACTCTCCCTGAGCTTCAGTCTCCTAAACTAAAATGGGGATGGAAATAGGGCCTACCTGACTGGATGATTACAAGGGTTAAATGAGTACATACCTGTGAGGTTCTCGGAACAGCGTCAAGCACCTAGTAACCACTAGGTGAGTGATAGCTATTATCATTATCAGCATCGCGTCATCATGCAGTCAATAAGTAGGTATCAAGACATTTACTTTTCTGGGGTGGGGGAGGTTAGAGGGAGCAGTTACTGTAATGTTGATTTTTGTTTTGCAAAACCTAAGTTTTGCTCCAGTCTCCATCAGTCTGCCACATGTCATTCTCACTATTTCTGTGGCTTTGCTTCAGTCAATAAACATTTACAGAGAACCTAGAAAGAGACAAGCCCTAGGCCAGGCTCTGTGGTTAAACCCAGGAACAGCACAGTCCCAGCCCTCAGAAAGCCCCCACGCACTTGAGCTCTAAGACGCGCACTGCAGAAGCCACGCAGGGGCAACGACGGAAATTGTCAGCAGCCGTCACAGAGGGTCTCAGGTCAGAAGTGAAATTTCAGCTGGATATCACAGGCGGAAATCAGGTAGAAGGCAGGGGTGTCACAGCAGGGAGAAATATGTGCAGAGTCACGGATTTATATAATGAACAGGTAAGGATGGATTGCTAACAGTAAAAATGAATGGGAGGAGATTAATCCGGAGAGGCAGAGAGGCCAGATCACACAAGACTTCACGTCCTAGGCTAAGGAGTCTCAAGTTTATCCAGAAAGCCATGGAAACACCCTGAAGGAACTTAAGCAGGAAGAGAATGTTAACTCAGATTTGAGTGCTAACAATGTTTAACAAAACACGGATTAGACATTTTAAGAAGTAGAGAACAAAGGTAGAATGCAATTATGGCACTTTAATAACCAAGGTAAAGACCTGGCTTAAATTGTGCCATAGCACTGGAAAAAAGGGAACAGACATGAGAGATTTTGAGGAGGAAGAAATGATAATGACAAGCCCACGTAGATGTGAGGGGAGGGAACTGAATGGCTTCATCGCATCTCCCAGGTTTCTATTTGGGTCATGGAGAATGGGAATTCTGGAACAGGACACTTGGGCAAGGAAAACAACAAGGTTAATTTAAAAAAAAAAAACAAAACACTTTTATTTAGATATAATTCACACTCTAGAAAATTCACCCATTTAATGTGCACAATTCGATGGCTTTTAATATATTCAGCATTGTACAATCATCACAACAATCTTATAGTTTTTATCACCCCCAAAAGAAACTATGTCCCCATTAGCAATCACTCCCCATTCTCATTTCCCCCTGCCCACTTGTAAGGAACTACTAATCTAATTTCGATCTCCATGTATTGCTTATTCTGGACATTTTATATAAATGGAATTATACACTATGTGGTCTTTTGTAACTGATTTCTTTCATTTTAACATGTTTTCAAGGTGCATCTGTGTTGTAAATGTATCACTACTTCATTTCTTTTTATTGCTGAATGATATCCCATTATATGCATATGCCACATTTTGTTTATCCATTTATTTGGCGACAGATACTCAAGTTGTCTCTACTTTGTGACTATTCTGAATAATGCTGCTATGAACATTCATGTACAAGTTTATATATTTACATTTCTTTTGGGTATACTTAGCAATGGAACTGATGGGTCATGTGATAACTCTGTTTAACTTTTTGAGGAACTGCCAAACTGTTTTCCAAAGCAGCTACACCATGGTACATTCCCCAGCAGTGTATGAGCGTCCCAATTTCTCCACATCCTCTCCAACATTTGTTATTATCTGTCTTTTTGATTACCCTAGTAGGTGTGAAGTAGTATCTTGTGGTTTTGATGTGAGTTTCCCTAATGATTAAAAATGTTGAACACTTCTTCATGTTATTAGCCATCTGTGTCTCTACTTTGGAGAAGTGTATATTTAAAAAGTTTGCCCATTTTTAATTTGGGTTATCTTTCTATTACTGAGTTGAAATGTTTATTATATGTTTTAGATATGAGTCCCATATCAGATATGTGATTTGCAATATTTTCTCTCATTCTGTGGGTTGTCTTGTGACTTCCCTGATGGTATTGTTTGGAGCACAAAAGTTTCTAATTTTGACGAAGTCCCATTTATCTATTCTGTCTTTTGTCGCTTGTGTTTATGGTATCGTATCTAAGAAACCACTGCCTAACCTGAGGTTATGATTTAATCCAATGTTGTCTCCTATAACAGTTTTATAGTTTTATCTCTTATAGTTAGGTTTATGATCCATTTTGAGTTAATTTTTTGTGTATGGTGTGAGGTAGGGGTCCACCTTCATTCTTTTGCATGTAGATATCCAGCTGTCTCAGGATTTGATGAAAAGGCTATTCTTTCCCCATTGAATTGTCCTGGTACCTTGTGGAAAATCAATTGCCCATAAACAGTTCAGACATGCTGAACTTGAGGTTCCTGTGCTATACCTCCTCAAGACCAAGCTACATATGTATGAAAACCATGTCTTCTACGCCTAATCCAGGAATCAGCAGAGTGAACTCAATAATAGTGGCTGAATTCTCATCCATCTGTGCAATCACAATCATGCTGCCTCTTTACCCAAAGACTTGTACACTCTGAAGCATATCACTCTTTGCTCTCGTGAAGGGACCAGATGGCTCTCTCTCTACAGCAGCTCCTCTTCTGGGGATTCTCTTTCTCTTTTATCTGATTCAGTCTGTTGCTTACAGTTATATTTTGCACAGTGACACAACTGAAGAGAGCATTTTCCTTATTCCCAAGGAAGGAAGTGTTACAAACAGGACCCTGCAGCTGCTCAGTTAGAAATCTCAGCTGGTACAAGGAAGCAGTGCCAGTGGATTCATTTGATTTTGGTCAATCTGTCCTGAGCTAGGATCTGAGATGTGGTCTTTTTCCATAAAAGTTATATCAGGGTCTCATATGAGTGCCAGACCCAACACCTTTCTGTGGTTGAGCCAAAGTTAGAGAACATATGTTGCTAACAGACTTCAGCAGATCAGAGTTCAGTGAAAGGAAAGACTTCAAAAAGGCCACTAATTAAAGATAAGTCAAGAATGGCTGGAAGAACTGGAAACATTTAACCAAGAAATGATAAGACTTTCTGAAGATCGTTGTCTTGAAGAATCTAAAAAGCCAATTGGAAGAAGGGATGAACAAGTGCAAATATCCCCAAAGTTGTCTACGTATTAAATGCAATACCTATCAAAATTCCCATGGCCTTTTTGGCAGAATTGGAAAAGTCAACCCTCAAATTAATATGGAATTGCAAGGGGCCACAAAGAGCCAAAACAATCTTGAAAGAGAAAAACAAAGTTGGAGGACTCACATTTATCAATTTCAAAACTTACTACAAAGCTACAAGAATTGAAACAGCGGGGAACTGACATAACGACAGATGTGTATGTAGAACAATGGAATAAAAGAGTGAAGCTGAATCCCTACCTCATACCATATACCAAAAATAACTAAATATAAGAGCTAAAACCATAAAACTCTTAGAAGAAAAGAGGGGTAAATCCAAATGAACTTGGATTTGGCAATGGATTCTTAGCTATGACACCAAAAGCATTAAGCAACAAAGGAAAAAATAAACTGGACTTTATCAAAATTAAACTTTTGTGCATCAAAGACATTATCAAGAAAGTGGAAAGGCAACCTACAGAATGGAGAGAAAATATCCATATATCTGATAAGGATATAATATCCAGAATATACAAAGAACTCCTTTATTAAAGTTCACAACAAAGAGGCAAACAGCCAATCAAAAAATGGGCAAAAGACTTGAACAGACATTTCTCCAAAGATATGCAAATGGTCAATAAGTATATGAAAAGATTCTCTACATCAATAGTAATTAGAGAAATTCAAATGAAAACCACAATGAGATACCACTTCACATTCACTAGGAGAGCAATTATTATTGTAAAGAAGGAAAATAATGTGTTGGTGAGGGTGTGGAGTAATTAGAGCCCTCATGCACTGCTGATGGGAATGTAAATGCTGCAGCCACTATGGAAAACATTTCCGTAGTTGCTCATAAAGTTAAACATAGAATTACCATATAACCCGGCAATTCCATTCCTAGGTAAATAAGCCAAAGAATTGAAAACAGAGACTCAGACCCTTGTAAATCAGTGTCCATAGCAGCATTATTCACAATAGCCAAAGAGCAGAAACAACCCAAGTGTCCATCAACAGATGAACGGATAAACAATGATATATACATACAAAGGAATGAAGTTTGATATGCTCTACAACATGGATGCACCTTGAAAACATTATGCTAAGTGAAATAAGCCAGACACAAAGGACTAAAATTGTATGATTCTACTTATATGCAATATCTAGAATAGGCAAATTCTTAGAGACAGAGAGTGGAATTAGAGGTTATTGGAGGCTGGGGAAAGAGAGGAATAGGGAATTATTACTTAATGGGTACATGGTTTCTGTTTGGGGTGTTGAAAAAGTTTTGGAAATAGATAGGGATGACGGTTGCACAACACTGTAAAAAAAACAGAAAGAAAAAATACAGAAAAAAAAACAGAGAGGTACTTTCTTGCATAAATGACTCATTTCTTTCAAGTATTTTCTAGTTGATCTCCATAACTTGTGCCGTTTTGAAATTTGGGTTTTTCCCAAAGGACTACCCAAATCACGACTAGATGAAGCAATCTGGGGTACTGAAAAACAGAGATTTGGAATCACTGTTGACTAGCAGAAACCTGTAAAACCCTAATTAAAATAAAGTATTAATCAAAAGTAATGTCATCATACATTCTAACCTAAATTATAATACACTTTTGGCTGGATTTTATGAATTAGGAGTCTAGAGCTCCCTCCAAAACCTGAGCTATCTGTAAAGTCCTAGGCTCATAGCCTAGTACCCAGCAGATTCACGACAAATGTTATTAGCTCCCCGTTCCCTTGCCCCTTCCTCCTGTCCCACCCCAGCTCGGAAGCAGGCTCTTGAAGAACATGGGTTTAAATTTCAGTGTAGTACAATTACTCTACTACAAAGACTAAGGCTCATTCCCTTGTTTTCCTGTACTGAGTAGGCACTAGGGTAGTGGCCATAAAAATGGACAATATGAGTCAAGACAGTGGACTCTCTTGTCCATTTTTGCCTATAACTAAAGAGGAAAAGATGGACGGGGGAAGTGAAAACAGACCAGAACTGGGAGACAAGAAACCTGGGCTTCAGGTCCCTATTACCCCAATAACTAGCGAGCCCTGAGCAAGTGACTTTTCTGGGGTCTGTGTATTTTTCTTCTTCTCTGTGAACTGAGGGAATTCCTTCATTTTTCAGCATTTATTGAACTCTTGCTACATGCCAGATTCACTTGGAGGTACTAGGACTGGAATGCTAAGTAAACCAGACGTGGTCCTTACCACAGGACTCGGTCAGTTCTCACTCTGGCGGCACCTTCTAATAACCCGGAGATTTAAAAAACCACCTAACCCCAGATTAAGTGAACAGAATCTGTGAGGCAGCACCCTGGCCCTGGGGTGGCGGGAGGTCCTCATCAAATGATTCTGATACAGTGAGGGCTGAGAATGACTGGACTTAGATGAACAACCTCTTAGGTTCCAAGTCTAACTTTCTATGGTTTTATAAATGCCTATTTTTTTTTAACAGGTCACAATTATCCAAAATTGTAGCTACATTCCTAACAGGTGTCTGTGTGTGGGTGGGGGGTGGCCTCACCTGTGCTAACAACCCTGACTGAAGAGCCCTACTGCCTGTGAGTGACCACTAGCCTCACTCACCCCCACTTAAGGATTCATATTCAGAAGCCGTTGCACCACGTCATAAACGAAAACTCTCCTTGAAGGGCACACAGAAGCCTGAAGCCACTGTTCTGGATTTGTTCCTCTGGGTTACAGCACACTTTCCCAGGCTTTGGTCTTTTGTGATTTTGCCATGTCTGTTTGACACCAGTGCTATTATCTACTGAATCTCACCAGCAATGAGAGGGGACTAGCCCCACCAAACATTAAAGCACATTACAGGCCTTCTTTACCTAAAAGTGAGGTTATCAGTGCATGAATAAACATACAGACCAATGGGACGGAATAGAAAATTTGGAAATAGGTCTACTTTATTATATATGACAAAACACATTATCTCAAAACACTGGCAGAAAACAGACTTTTTGATATGCGGTTTTGGGATAATTAAAAACCAAACAGCAAAGGATAAAACTGGATCCATCCCCTCGACCCATACATCAAATTCCAAATGGATCAGAGATTTAAATGTTTGAAAAAGAAAACAAGAAAAGAAACCATGTAAGTTACTAGAAAAAACACGGGCGAATCTAACCTAGGTTTAGAGAAAACGTTCCCCATTTTGATTGACAATTAAGACACAACAAGGGAAAAGACTGATAAAGATGAAACCTATTTACTTTTCATTTGGTAGTAATATTCACAGAACCACCATGTTCGCCATCCCTCCTCCATCATTTCGGCTCCTCCTGGATTACAGATCTCTGGTCCCAGACCCCCTCAGGCAGCAGCTGGCCCACTCCACGCCCACACTCTCTATTGTCCTGCCAGGGGGGTGCCATGGGAACCCTCCCAGGACCCCCACATGAACACCACTGGGTGCAGGAGGATTACCAACCTGAGGACAGTCCTCCGACCAGTGGGTGAGTGCGTGGCCCCCTACCCCACCCCAAGGCCCTTGGACGAGTGGGCACGTGGCTCGCAGCAGTGGCCTGACCCATCCCGAAGGCCTGTGGGCTCTTCCTCTTCCCTGCTTTGTCTCCCTTCTCTCACTCCTGCTGCCTATGGTGGCCCTCCCCTCCAAAACCCTCCCACAGAAGCTTTGTCTCTGGTCCAGCTTTCTGGGGCGCCCAGCCAAAGCACCAGACTTGATGTGCTAATTTTCTTTCCCTAATATGTGTAAAATAAAAACATAATTATTAGAATTTAAAAAGCATTCATCCACTTCTAGGAATGGGGTCTGGGATCTGCGTTTTTGCAAGGACACACACACCCGTGAGTCCTATACACATGGAAGTCTGGGAATCACCTGAATACAAGAGTTACAGTGGATGGTGGCCTTACACAGAAGTAACAGGGAAAAAACCCATCCCCACCTCATCCAGCTAAGCGTCTCACGGCAGCAGTGTGGAACAACGGACTAGAGCACCTCACCCCAGCCTTCACTGGAGGCCGGCATCCGGCCTCAGGAGGGGGCTTCCCGGGATGCTGTCCTCAGAAGGATCCGTGCCGAGCTGGAGCAAACGCGTGACTCTGCCCACTGGAGGCCCAGATGGCGGTGCCAATAGCCACCGAGCACCTACTATGTGCAGGCAGTGCCAGGCTCCAGGGAGCCAAGAGAGGAAGCTTCCAGCACAGCAGGGAAAACCCACAATTACGTACTCACGCGTATAAAGAGATACGGAAGAAGAAATATGGGACACCACAGAGGCAAATACCAGGCAAGGGCCCTCGGCTAGGCTAGGGGGTCCAGGACTGCCTCCCTGAAGAAGTGACACCGAACCAACATCTGAAGGCTAAGAAGTTAACAAGGTGGGGAGGAAAAGGAAGTGAGGAGACTTATTAGCTCATGAGAACTCATCAGGTCAGAGCAATGAACGCGGAAGCTCCACCGTGGGCACCAGGTGGAAGACTGGACCCCAGAGAGCTCAAGGGCACCGGAACCTTCTAAGGGAGGGGAAAAGGGCTGGGGCCAGTGTATGAGAGGTGTATGTAAGTAAGTGGTCCATCGTCTCTTATCTAAAGATACCAGAGAACATCCTTGTGGAACTATAACAAGGCACGTCTCTCTTTTACAACATGAGAGGCACACGTTGGCTTGTGTGTTTTTGTCATCATTTCCACAGCTGAATGTGCTCAATTGCAGTATCTATTCCTCAATCTACTCTTTCTGGTATAATTCTCTCCCTTACCCCAAGACAACATGGGTTCCGCTTTGTCTTTATTTCTATAGTTCTATTTTGTGTCTTTTATAGAAAACTTCCTTGAACCTTTTTTAGAGGTTGAAGCATCAAAAGTAACTGTGGCCTCCAAATAAAAATATCACATATGGTAGCTATATTATGTAGTGATCTGACAATGAGGCAGATTATTTGAAGTCAGAATTGTACCCAATTTTCCAGGGCTTATCTTTATTATACATAAAACAAATCACGGGGATGGGGGCAAGGGTAGATAACTAACCTTTTTGAAGACCACAGCCAAGAACTTCCCATATACTCTCATCTGAGCCTCCCAACAATGCTCTGAAGGAGGTGGATTATCCTCATTTATGGCTGGGAAAGGTGGGCACTCACAAAGGGGAAGTCATCTGCTCACAAGGAGTCAGCTGGGAAGCAGTGGCCCTGGGCCAGAAGGCAGGTCTGCCTGACTCAAGACCCAGGGTGTTTAGAACACATACAAAACGTGACCTAACTGAAAACACAAACGTTCCCATGCCTACATTACCTCCAAACCCAAGAGGAGGCGATTCTCTCACCATCCGAAGGACAAAGGCAGCCTCATTCCCCACAGCTGCGGAGGACCCGGGCCAGGGCTCCCCCCACTGGTGAGCAGGTGGAGCTACACCATTCCTGGGTGCACTTACTTCTTCCGATTCCTTTCCTGGTGGTCCTTCTTTGCTTTATTTTTGGGGGGTGGGGTGTGTGTGGTGGTGGGGACTTCCAAGTTAATACCAGGATATTAAACTTCCTTTTATTAAATTTATCACTTTGTCTTTGTTTAAAGTTAATATTCTGGCAACATACACCCACAGCCTTAAAAATGTTTACACCCTTAGGTACCACTAATACCATTTGCTAATTTATCTTAAGGAAATAATCAAAGATGCACCCTACAATTTAGGTATATGAACATTTATCACAATGTTATTTACAATGGTGAAACACTAAAACCCAGCCAACTAACCCAAAATTGGGGTGTTGGCAAATAAATTATGGTATACCCACCTTATAGACTATTATCCATCTATTTCAAACATTTTCAAAGAAATGCACATGTTATATGTAAATACACCAGCCACAAACATATAGTACAACGTCAACTCTGTGGAGGTCTGTCACACACAGGCATGGAGAAGACAAAGGAGCACAGCATGAATTTACTGTGGTGGTCCCTGCCCACAGGATCAGTGATGGCTTATTACCTTCTTCATACTTTTCTATGTCTTCAAATTCTCTGCATTCAACATATACTAAATTTAAATCCAAAAAAAAGTTAATTAAAAAGGAGGTAAGACAAAATTGCCACCAGAAACTACTTCTATGGAGATAGTCTCCTTTGGGACTGGGAAGGGAAATCTCAATTTCCAGGTGGCACAGCCCTCCTCTAAGTTCCACCCCTCTGTACTTTACCGGAGCACGTGTGATATATGTACACATTTAACAACTCACACAGTCTACAGCAGGGTTTCTCAAACTTGGGCAATGTAAGTGTCGCTTTTACAGGGAAAAAAATCTTTCTGTGAAAAAATGTTGATTTAAATTATTTTTATGGGGCTTACATACGTAAATCTAAAACTAAGTTTAAATTTCTTCTGTTTATGCAATTAAATAAACAAAACCAATACAAACAAAACCACCACACCAGTAAACTTCAAACTGACATTTCTTTAATAGAAGGATGCTGCTGCTCAAATTAAAATCATTGTCCACAAGGTAAACATGGTATGGCACTGACCTAAGAAGGAAAGAGCCTAGAAAAAGAAGCACACACACACACACACACAAACACACACAGCAGAAGCCCTATGAGCTGGTCTTCTTAACACGACTTTCAAAGCCATCTGGGGACATGTCCTCGGACCCGACAGTGTTGGCCAGGGCAGGCTACGGTTGATAAACAAGGGCTGTGCAGATGCCTGTGTCTCCTCCCTGCAAGCTGTGTAACTCCAGACCTGCCCAGGTACCCATGACCAGACCTGCCCAGTGCTAGACTGGCCATGCCCTCCATCTACAAGCTAGGCCTGGGAGGGCAGGCAAGCTTCCTGAAGATCAGAGGCACGCCTCACTCACTCAGATGTCACCGTCTGCCCTCGGGCATCCTTGGAGAGGGTTCTGGGGTGCAGATGTTTGCACTGCCACTCAACCAAGAGAATGCTGCTGACATCTCTGCCATATAAATTACAGACATAGTCAAGGAACTGAACAGCAATTTTGAAGAAAAACGTAATTTTGATCTTCACCTCATATTCCAGATCATTTGAAGAATGAATTTTAAAAACTCTTATATATAAAACTGAAAAAAAATTTAATACTTATCAAACCTATAGAAGAATGCTATCCAAAATGTAAGAAATGAAGGAAAAATCACAAACAATGACTTAATGACAGAATTTAAACTACTCTTTATCAAATCTCTACAAAAATAAAAGACAGATTGGGAAAATGCTCACAGAAGAGAAAGTTCCCAATAGATCTATGACTAAAGCACATAAACAGAAATACCTTATACATTGTACATGTGTGTGTGGGCATTTCTTTTAAGTAGGTGCAGAAATGGATCTAGTTGGTGTCTGTCAATCTTTCAGGGATACAGACTCCTCTGGGGGGCAAAGATCTGCCTCCTTACCCCACCCAGTCCTATACTAGGCAACCGTAAGTCCTCAAACAGTGATTTTTGGATGAAGATATGAAAATGCATAGTTCACTGAGGTCTGTGAGGAAAAAGCAAAGAAAGAATTAAGGTAGTAGACTAGAAAATAAAAACTCAGACACTGACTTTTAATTATCTGAGTAATTTGATTCAAAAGTAATTTTGTTGCTAAAATGTGTACAAGTACCCTCAAATATTCTGCTTAGTTTTTGGAATGCCTCTCCAGAAGTATGTCTTTCTGAGACTCAACTAAAAGAACACGGTCTGGAGACTGTATTTCAGATCTTCATCAATAGGGCATAGCTATGTACTACAATGAAATTATGGGTCAAGAGAAATGATGTGTTATTTTCATTAAAAAATTCTGGATTGAACAAAAGCATTTTTCATCAATGAACCAAAATGCTTATAAATATCCAAAGCAAATCAGGTTGACGATATGTAGAAAGATGTCTTCACCACATAGAGATCCACTTGCAGAGGTCAAGAACTTCAGGTACATATAAATATACACATTTAACTATAAACAGTATGCAACAGAGAACTGTGTTCAACTGTCAGCACTGTTTTGTTTTGTTTTTAATTCTGTGTAAAGCACAAACGACTTGAAATAAGAAAAACTGAGCAACTCACTTTGGAAAAATCAGTTAAGAACCTTGGTTTCTACAGTCATGCCTTTTTATGTGATCCCAAAGAGTGTCACCTGAGAATGTTATCATGCCACTTTGACCAAAAAATTAAATGTTGTATTCAAGAGGACCAGTTAAAGAGTACTTTTTATCAAATAAACAATTAAGGAAATCAAGACAGGGAAAAGAAAGGAACATGGCAAGAAGAGAGAAAGCATCTGCCTCCATAATTATTTGCTTTACAGTACTGACAGGAGCCAAATCATTATTTTTTTGAATTAATTATGTTAAGAGAAATTAAAGATTTATTCTTAAAATCATCTTGGTTCCAAGAGCATTTCACAAACTGACAGATGATCCATTATAGTTATAAAAAGAACACAAGAAAACAGGTGTTACCATTCTCCACAGCTTCCTTAACCCAGAAGATGATATCTCCTCCAGAATTGAAAACTGACTCAAAGCGCACCCTGAAAATGCAAGCTTCGGGGACTTTTATTTCAAGCAATCGTGGACTAAGTAAATCAAAACAATCCTTCAGCCAAAGACAACTAGAAAAGCTGGAAAAAGATAAAATAAACATCTGCTTGAAGGCAATGCGGGCAGGTTGCCATGGGTGCAGGGAGGTAAGCTCAGGGCTTGGGGCTCCTTTTCCTATGGGGATGTTTGCCAGTTCTGTGGGGAATGTTAAAAAGCCTGGCGTTGGAGTGCAGGTAAAAATGCTTGTGAAGAGCTAAACTATAAAAGTGAAGGTGAACAAAACTGACAGGCCCTCCAATCTCCAAGGACTGCAGATCAGTTAGAAATGTCTCAATCCCCAAAACTGGAGTCAAATGACTCCAGACTGTAAATGCCCCCATTTGCTTGCTTGGCAGAAGCAGATGTGAATGCTTAGCTTAGGCCTCAAATATCAGCTTAGGCCTCAAATTATTTCTCCCAACAATTCTGCAAATATCATGTCCAGTAAACAACAACAACAAAATAAACAGTCACACAAAGAGATAAGACACATTAATGAAAACCAACAGAAACAGACACTAGAAATGACTTACAGGTATTGCTATTATCAGACACAGACTTAAAGATAATTATGCATACTATACTTAAGGAGATAAAAGACAAGATTGATAATTTTGGCAGCTACTTGGAAACTATAAAAGAGAAACAAATAGAACTTAAAGAATATAAAAAAAGTTAAATGGAATTAAGAACCCAGTGGATAGGTTAACAGCAGATTAGATAGAGCAGAAGAGAGAACTAGCAAACTGGAAGGTAAGCAAGAAGGAGATATCCAGAACGAAGAATAGAAAGACAAAGGATGGCAAACATAGAAGAGAGGTTAAAAGACGCAGAAGCTACAGTGAGAAACTAACATCTATAATTATAGTCCCAGAAGGAAAGGTGAGAGAGAATGAGGCAGAGCAATATTTGAGGTAAGAATGGCTGAGGCCTTCCAAACTAATGAAAGACATGAAGTCACAGATTTAAGAAGCCCTAAGAAACCCAATAAAAAGTAAAAGAAATCCATACCAGAAACAGTACAGAAAATTGCTGAAAACCAAAGACAGAGAGAACATTTTAAAAGAAGCCAGAGAAAAAGAAGAGAGATTTCTTTCAAAGGAACAATGGACTGATAGGTCACTTCTCAACAGAAACCATCAGATGCAGAAGACAAGACAATATCTTTAAAGTGATAAAAGAAAATAATGGCAAACCGAGAATTCTATAATTAATGGACCCTTCAAAAATGGAGCAAAATGTTTTAAAATTAGATTGTGGTGATGGTTGAACAATTCTACAAAAATACTAAAAACCAATGAAATATACACTTTAAATGAGTGAATTTTATGGTATATGAATTGCATCTCAGTATAGTTGTTTGAAAGAAAAGAACAAAAAGGAGAAATAATGACATTTTCAAAAAAACACTGTAAGAATTTGTCACTAGCAGGCCTGCACTGAAGGAATACTAAAGGATATTCTTCAGCAAGAAAGAAAATGATCTCAAATAGAAGATCAGAAGGTGACAAAGGTGACACTCACTATGGGGAAACGATGGCCCTTCTGTAAATGGTGCTGGAACAACTGGATATCCATATGGATAAAAATGAAATTTAACCCCTATCTCACACCTTACACAAAAATTAATTCCAGGTGGATTGTAGACCTTAACGTGAAAGGCAAAACAGTAAGGTTTCTAGAAGATGTTATAGGAAACTATCTTCTTGAATAATCAGGAAGAAAAAGACATGCAACTCCAAAAGAAAACTAGACAAACACTTGAACAGACACTTCATAAAAGTTACCAAATAAACATGAAAAGATGTTCAACCTCATTAGTCAACCGGAAACTGCAAGTTAAAACCACAACAGGATACAATACTCAGATGCCACCTCACAGTCACCAGAATAGTTAAAATTATAAAGATGGACAATACCAAGTGTTGGCAAGGCTGTGGAGCATCAGGAACGCTCACACACTTGCTATGGAAGTACAAATGGGTAATGCTTCAGAAATCCAGTATTATTTACAAAGTTGAAGATACATATACCCTTTTTCCTAGAAATTCAGCTGCTAGGTGTGCACCCAAAAGAAGTGTATATACCAGGAGACATACACAAGAATACTCATAACAGTATTCTTTTTTCTTCATTAAAATAGTTCAAATGAATTTTTTAATTTGGCCATATATTTTATTGGCATATAAGTCTTAACCCTCTTACCATATTTTAAAATATTTTTTGAATTAGAGAATGTGCCAGTTTGGATGTATTATGTCCCCCCAAACGCCATTATCTTTGATGTAATCTTGTGTGAGCAGATCTATCAGTGTGGATTAGATTTTAATTCTTTGTTTCTGTGGAGATGTGCTCCACCCAACTGTGGGTGATGACTCTGATTGGATAATTTCCAAGGAGGTGTTGGCCTGTCCATTGGGTGGGTCTGAATTAAATTACTGGAGCACTATATAGGATCAGACAGAAGGAGTAAGCTAGTATTGCCAAGAGGGACATTTTGGAGAATGCACAGAAGCTGAGAGAGTAGCTGCAGATGACAGACAGTATGAAGATGGCCGTTGAAAGCAGACTCTTGCTCCAGAGAAGCTAAGAGAGAAGAAACACCCCAAAAGCAACTAAGAGTGACATTTTTGAGGAACTGCAGCCTAGAAAGGAACGTCCTGGGAGAAAGCCACTTTGAAACCAGAACTTTGGAGCAGACGCCAGCCACATGCCTTCCCAGCTAACAGAGGTTTTCTGGATGCCACTGGCCATCCTCCAGTGAAGGTACCCGGTTGTTAATGTGTTACCTTGGACACTTTATGGCCTTAAGACTGTAACTTTGTAACCAAATAAACCCCCTTTTATAAAAGCCAATCCATCTCTGGTATTTTGCATTCTGGCAGCATTAGCAAACTAAACAGAGAATTTGTAGGTTTACAGAAAAATCATGCAGAAAATACAGAGTTCCTATCCACCTTCCCTCACACAGACTCTCTCTCTCACACACACACACACATACACACACAGTTTTCTCTATCAATAACACTTTGCATTAGTGTGGTACCTCTATTACAGCTGTTCTATTAACTAAAGTCCATAGTTAATGTTCGGGTTCACTGGATTTTACAGTCGATTGTTTTTTTTTAATTTTTACATTGGTAACATACATACAATCTAAAATTTCTCCTTTTAACCATTTTCAAATATATAATTCAGTGCTGTTAAATACATTCACAATGTTGAGCCACCATCAACACCATCCATAACCAAAACTTTTCCATAACCCAAAATAAAGCCTTTGAACATTTTAAGCCTTAACTCCTATTCCCTATCCCCAACCCCTGGTACACCACCTACAGTCTACATTCTGACTGTATGAGTTTGTTTATTCTAATTATTTCATCAGTTAGATCATACAATATTTGTCCTTTCATGCCTGGTTTATTTCACTCCACATGATGTCTTCAAGGTTCATCCATGTTGTCGCATGTATCAGGACTTCATTCCTTTTTACAGCTGAATAATATTCCATTGCATGTAGAAAATACCTTTTTTACATGCATTCATTGGTTGTTGGACACTTGGGCTGTTTCCATCTTCTGGCAATTGTGAATAATGCTGCTATGAACATCGGTGTGCAAATATCTGTTCAAGTCCCTGTTTTGAATTCTTTGGGGTCTATAACTAGAATTGGGATTTCCTGGTCATATGGTAGTTCTATACTCAACTTTCTGAGGAACTACCAAACTGTTTTCCACAGCAGCTGCAGCATTTTACACTGCCAGCATCAGTGAACGAGTGCTCCTATTTCTCCACATCCTCTCCAACACTTCTAATTTTCCAGTTTTTAATAGTAGCAATTCTAGTGGGTATGAATATTAACTCATTGTAGGTCCGATGTGCATTACCCTAATGACTAATGATGGTGAGCATCTTTTTCTATAGTTTTTGGCCATTTGCATATCTTTGGAGAAATGTCTTTTCAAATCTTTTGCCCATTTTATAACAGGGCAGTGTTTTTAATAGCTAAAAGTTAGAAACAACCCAAATGTCAACCGAGAGTAGAATGGGTAAACTGTGCTACATTCACACAATATGGAATGAACAGTTACAACACAATGGATGAAATCACAAAAACATTTTGAGAGAAAGAAGCCAGATGCAAAAGTATATATATATTGTATTATTTCATTTGTGTAAAGTTCACAAAACAGGCAAAAACAAAGCAAAAGAACTATAGTTTTATGGGATATGTGCTTAGAAGGTAAAATTACACAGGAAAAAAAAATCCAGGACATGATTACCAAAAAAGCCAGGTTCTGGTTACCTCTGGGGAGGGAGGAGGGAAGGAGTGACAGAAAGAGGGCTTGGGGACCTCTGAGTGCTGCAGTGTTTGACTCCTTGTCCTGACGACCACCACTCCAGTGCTTGCTGGCTCGGTGAGAAACCACCGAGGGGTACATTTCGGGTTTTGCGCTTTACTGATGTGCAAGAGGAAGGGAGAGGGGAAGAGGAAAGGGAGAAGGGGGGACCAGCTCCAGGTGGAGGGGCTCTGCCGCTTTAAAAGTAAGCCACAGAGCGGCGCCGAGCCTGGCCGGGGAGCGCGTCGCGCCCCCAGGGAGGACGGGCAGCGGGGCTGCAGGCCCCTCGCCCCCTGCCCCCCGCCACAGCTGCCCCGGGGGTCGGCCGCCCCCCGCCCCCAGTCTCCGGGGCGGGCTGAGAGTGCCCCCCGCGCGCTGCAGGGGCCGGCCCCCCCGGCACCCCGAGACCCTCCCCCATTCCCGGAGGACCCCCCACGCTCCTCCCGAAGCCCTTCCCGCGCTCCGGGCACCCCCGCGGGCCCCACCCCGCCGCCCCCAGCCGCCGCCGCGCCCCCCGCCGCCCCGGCCCCCGCGGCCCCGCGGCCCGTCCGACTCACCTCATGGTCGCGGCCGCGGGCGGGCGCGGCGGGCCGGGGGCGACCCGGCGCGGCGGGGGGCGCGGGGCCGCGGGGCGTTAGCGGGGGAGCCGACCCCCGGCGCGGCGGCTCCGCGTCTCGCTGGGCTGCGGGGGGCAGCGGGGGCTCATCTTCTCCGGGCGGGCGTCCGGGCCGCTAGCTGCGGGCGAGGGCGGCGGCGGCGGCGGCCGACAGCTGGGCCCCGGCCCCTGCCATCTTGGCGGGCGCGCGTGCCCGGGCGCGGGGGTGTGCGCGCGTGCCCGGGCCGCCTGCCGAGAGGAGGGAGGGGCGAGCGCCGGCTGGCAGGGGTCCGTCCGGGCTAAGAACGCGCGCGCACGCCACTCTGCGACTCGGGGCGGCCGCACCCCCGGGCGGTTGAGCGCGCGCGCGCGCGCGGGTCCGAGGCCCGGAGCCGAGGTCGAGGGAGCGCGCGCGCCCGACCGCGCCTCCACCCGCGGCTGCTGAGGTGAGCGGGCGCGCGCCGCGGCCCAAGCCCGACACAAAAGGCGCGGGGCCCCACCGCCGGCGCGAGGGGAGGGCGGAGCCGGGGCCGCGAGGGGCGGGGCGGGCCGCTAGCGGGCGGGGCTGTGAGAGGGCGGGTGTGTAGAGGAGGTGAGGCTGTGAGCGGGCGGGGTGGGCCGCGAGGGGGCGGGGCCGTGAGAGGGCGGGGCGAGTGTGTCGGGGTGGGGCTGTGAGAGAACGGGTGTGTAGGGGGCGGGGCTGCGAGGGGGCGGGGCGAGTGTGTCGGGGGTGGGGCTGTGAGAGAGCGGGTGTGTAGGGGCGGGGCTGCGAGGGGGCGGGGCGAGTGTGTCGGGGTGGGGCTGTGAGAGAGCGGGTGTGTAGGGGCGGGGCTGCGAGGGGGCGGGGCGAGTGTGTCGGGGGTGGGGCTGTGAGGGAGCGGGTGTGTAGGGGGCGGGGATGCGAGGGGGCGGGGCGAGTGTGTCGGGGGTGGGGCTGTGAGAGAGCGGGTGTGTAGGGGCGGGGCTGCGAGGGGGCGGGGCGAGTGTGTCGGGGGTGGGGCTGTGAGGGAGCGGGTGTGTAGGGGGCGGGGATGCGAGGGGCGGGGCGAGTGTGTCGGGGGTGGGGCTGTGAGAGGGCAGGTGTGTAGGGGCGGGGCTGCGAGGGGGCGGGGCGAGTGTGTCGGGGGTGGGGCTGTAAGAGGGCAGGTGTGTAGGGGCGGGGCTGCGAGGGGCGGGGCGCGGCTGTCAGGAGAGCGCTGTCACCTGTCCCAGATCGCGGCGCCCCCTCGCACGGCAGGAGGCAGCTGAGCTCTCTGCGCCGGTGCCTGTTGGCCCGAGGATTCCCCCACTCTGGCGCTGCCAAGCGCCCCGAGCTCCTGGGCGCAGGGGACAGCTGAGAATTGAGGGTCGTAAATAGGGAACCGGGGTCGGGACCGGGTGTTGCAGTTTGGGGCCCATATCAATATCCAAAGGAACCCCCCTGGCCTTCCAAGAGCCCTTCCTAACGTCCCAAGCCTCCGCCTATGAAAGACCACACCAACCTCACACAGCACCAAATAGGTCGTCCAGGTTTTCTTTGATTTTATAATCCCCATCTTTCCTGTTAGTCATCTTCATGGGTGGCTGGAAACCCCAAACGCAAGTAGACGCTGTAGAAAGCGTTCGTTTCGCTTTCTCAGCATTCCTGCCAAAGCCGTTTTTCCCCTCTGTCACTGTAACCTTGAAATAATATCTACCTTTTTAGACATTGCATCTAGTGGGAGCATGTGATGCGTGAGACAGGATTTGGCGCGTAGCCAGCGGGCAATGAAGTGCCGCCACTGTTACTGCTGCTGCCGGCCCACGGATTAAGAGGCTCTATGAAGTTACGTGGTTTGCCCTAGACATACGTGGTGGATCCACCTCTCAAGCCAAAGTTTCTCTGATTCAGAATCCTAGTGTTCACCCCTACTGGATTTTGCCGAGTTTGACCATCTTCTCACGGTTTGCAGTTTTGGTCCCCACCTGCTTATCCCCCTCTCGGTGTCTCTTTGCCCCTCCTTCACCATCCACCAGTTCCTTGGCGATTGTCACGTCTCTGTCTCCTTCCCTTATTTGTTTGAGCCTGGAGTCGTCAAACTGGCAAGATGCCTTGCTCTCCTACAGTGCTGCCAGCAGCCCCTGTGGGCTTCAGCCCCTCCAAACTTTACTTGTCTCCCTCTTGGCAGGGTCAAGATTGGTCTCTTTGCAGAAGAGCCTTTTTGCATCCTAAAAAAGATACCAAAATGAGCAGCCTCTGGTCACCTGAAGACATTCAGGGTGTGTTCTGGAGAGGCAGGGTTATCCCTGATCAGTGCATATCAAAGTCCTGTGGGAAAAAGCCACAGGCTACTGGCCTGTTTTTTTCCCAGCCAAGTTTATGGATGTACTTTCAGCATGTGGTCTACTCTGACCTCCCAATTATTCACTTTCTCTGCTGCCCTGGGATCTGACAAATCATTACCATCCTGTGACTGGAAGAAGGTAACGCTGGGAAATGTTGATGATGGATTTGCTGTAAAACCCTACCACCACAGGTGAGGGACACATATGCCCTGCCTCTCTTTTCTGCTATCCTTCCCCCCAGTCCCATCCCTTCCCTGCCCAAGGTTCAGGAACAGTAAAGACATTCACTGAAGCTCCTTTAAGGAGGATCAGAAAATATCGATGCTGGAAGGGACATGCAAACCCTTCTCTTGGTAAAGCCGGGAAAGCAGTGGGGAAGGGAAAGTCGACCACCATCACTCAGCAAATTAATGAAACCAGTTTGTGTGGGGCATCTGGCTTCACGAAGGGTCAGGGGAGGAGGACAGAGCCCTGCTTCTCCATGAATGGACGTGAGTCTGGAGCTCTTGGTCCGACCAGCCCCAGGAGGCTTGGGAAAGCGGAGGGCTCAACATTTTAATTCAGCATCTCAAACCAACCTGAGCCCCCACTTCTTCATTCTACAGATGGGAATACCAAAGCCGATCTTGCGGTGGCTGCTGAGGATTAAATGAGGTATACCATCTGTTCTAGTTTGCTAATGCTGCCCATTATGCAAAATACCAGAAATGGACTGGCTTTTATAAAGGGGGTTTATTTGGTTACACAGTTACAGTCTTAAGGCCATAAAGTGTCCAAGGTAACACATCGGCAATCGGGTACCTTCACTGGAGGATGGCCACTAGTGTCTGGAAAACCTCTGTTAGCTGGGAAGGCACGTGGCTGGCATCTGCTCTGCAGTTCTGGTTTCAAAATGGTTTTTGAAACCAGGACGTTCCTCTCTAGGCCGCAGCTCCTCTTCAAAATGTCACGCTCAGTTGCTCTTGGGGCGTTTGTCCTCTCTTACCTTCTCTGGAGCAAAAGTCTGCTTTCAATGGCCGTCTTCAAACTGTCTCTCATCTGCAGCTCCTCTCTCAGCTCCTGTGCTTTCTTCAAAGTGTCCCACTGGGCTGTAGCAAGCTCGCTCCTTCTGTCTGAGCTTATATAGTGCTCTGGTAAACTTATCAAGGCCCAGGCTGAATGGGCGGGGCCACACCTCCATGGAAAGTGTCTAATCAGAGTTATCACCCACAGCTGGGTGTGTCTCATCTCCATGGAAACACTCAAAGAATTACAATCTAATCAACACTAACACGTCTGCCCACACAAGATTGCATCAAAGATAATGGCATTTTTGGGGACATAACACATTCAAACCGGCACACCATCCCCGGCACAAAATACGTTCCCAGGAAATTCTTTCCTGCCTGCCTGGTACCCTCACTCTCCACTCTCCATCTCCTTTTCCTAAACTATGCATCGTATGGAACTACACTCTATTTTAACATGTGTAGCTTTTTCTGAATAAAGTCTCCATTCCTAAAAGCACACAAATTCCTGTTTTCCATTCTTCTGATAAAAAGAAAATTAGCATTTTTGGTCCTGTGACCCCTAAATGTTTTGTTTTGTTTTTTCTGGAGGTCACCAGTCCTTGGATTTGAAAAGATTCCTCACCGGAGTTGGTGATTTTGACACCTGCTGTGTTTGGGTGCGTGACCTGTGGGCAGGCTGATGCCAAAGGGGTCTGCTCGGATGCACACCTGCACTGGATTTCCCACCTGTGGGGAGGCAGGAAAGACGGGGTTCTGCTGTCTGTCTGCATCAGGGTCGCCGAAGGGTCACAGCTTGATGATAGACCTGGTGAGTCCTTAACGGGCATTTCCTTGTCCCCAGGACTCCAGGGCCCTGGATTGCCCATTCTCCCTGCATCCATTTCTCGAGGTTTCCCAAGCCTGGGGTCTCTGCCTAGGAACCATTTTCGTGGACCATCTTCTCCATTACTTGGATCTGCCCAAACAAACCTCACACCACAAATAACCGAAAGAAACACAGTTGCCTTTGATGATTCACCAATGAGACCAAGTTGATTTACATTAACCAACAGGAGAGAATAATCAATCCATGCCAGAAACTGAAGTAAGGACTTGCTTAGACAATAACCCTTAAATATTTTAAGAGGTCAACTGCCAGGTGTCTCAGGGGCCTCGAACCACCTGTGACCCTGGGCCCCTTTGGGAAAATCCTCATCTGCACCTTTAATCTCATTGCCCAATTCAGTTATGACCAAGGAGTTGTTTTCTTAAGTACAAAATCTCTTTCCATTCATTCATTCATTCATTCAGTGGTATTTAGCACCTACATGGCACCCAGCACTGCCCCACGGGCAGTGGCTCCATTCTCTGTACTCTTCCTGAGCTTTGGCCATGACCCCATCCTAGCTTGTGCCATCACATATCAGGGTTGCCTTTTTTACTTACTAACTCTGCACTGGGCATGAACTTCAGGAGAGTGGCAAATGTGTCTTATTCCTCTTTGTACTCCGATGCTTGCTACAGTGCAGGATGAAGGAAACCCGGCTTGCACCGTCTAACCTGCACAGTGCCCCGGGGGCATATAAGAGTGTGTGTGCAGCTGGCTAGGCCGAGGGCATCCCTTGGCCCTTGGCTGGGCCAGCACAGCCAGCAGCCTGAGTGCTACCTTGGAGAGGCCTGGTGGTCCCATGGAAACCTGGGTCCTCAGGGGCCTGTCTTGGTGGGCAACCCTGCTGCCCCTTCCCCAGAGTCCCCAAAACCAGGGCAGGGATGCCCACCCGACGTACGCCTGGCAAAGCCAAACCTCCCTTCTCCAGTCCCAGCCCCACTCATGGGTCCCAGCTTGGGGGTCTGTTACAACCCTCAACCCTGGGGAAGAAATTTTCCAGTTACTTCTCCCTGGCTGCTGCCTCATGACTGGCTGGGAGACTCTGGCAGCCAGGGCTTTGTGGGATCAGAGGGAATTCACACCCACGTGGGGCAGGGATACATGAGCAGACATTTTAGAGGACTTGGAGAGTTTGAAGGCTGCCGTCCCCACTCCCACCCCCCACAGTCTTCTACCAACTGAGCAATCAGCGGGTGGCGTGACCAAGGAAATAGTAGACAGGGTATAAAAACGGTGATATGGATTCATAAGGACGGTCAAGAAGATACTGCAATCAGAAAACAAAAAGTAGTTCTTGGGAAGAAAAGCACATTATTTCAAAATTTTAAAAAATTCATGAGAGGCAGTGAAAATATAGAGACACTGATCTAGAATAAGAGTTGGCACATTTTTCTGAAAAGGGCCAGATAGTAAATGCTTTCCGCTCTGCAGGCCTTAAGGTCACAGCAACTATGCTCGCCACTGTAGCTCAAAAGCAGCCATAGACAGCATGTAAATGAGTTTGGCCATTTGTCTTCAACATTGTGCTGGAGGTTCTAGCCAGAGCAAATGGCAAGAAAAAGAAGTAAAAGACATCCAGATTGGAAAGGGAGATGTAAGACTATCTCTATTTGCAGAGGATATGATCTTGTAAGTAGAAAGTCCTACAGGATTTGCCAAACTAATAAATGTGCTTGGCAAAGTTGCAGGATACAAGATCAATATACAGAACTCTTGCTGTTTCTATACACTTGCTACAAGCAATCAGAAAATGAAATTAAGAAAATTTCATGTACAATAGCATCAAAAAGAATAAAATATTTAGGAAAAACTTAAGAAAGACATACTCTGAAAACTGCAAAACATTGTTGAAAGATATTAAAGATCTAAATAAGTGGAAAGATATCCCATGTTCATGAATTGGTTAGCAATATTGTTAAGATGGCAATACTTCCCAAATTGATCTATGGATTAAATGCAATCCCTATCAAAATCCCAGCTACCTTTTTTGCAGAAATTGACAAGCTGATCCTAAAATTCATGTAGATATGCAAGGAGCCCCAAATAATCAAAATAATTCTGAAAATGAAAAACGGAGTCAGAGGACTCATACTTCCTAATTTCAAAACTCACTGCAAAACTAGAGTAATCAAAACTGTTTGTTACTGGCATAAGGATAGATATATAAAACATAGAATAGAATTGAGCGTCCAGAAATAAACCCTTCTATTTGTGGTCAGTTGAGTTTTGACAAGGGTGCCGTGACAATTCAATGGAGAAAGTAGTCTTTTAAACAAATGATTCTGGAACGACTGGATATCCACATACAAGAGAATGAAGTTGGACCCCTTCATTAAACAAATTAACTCCAAATGGATCATAAACCTACATATAAGAGATAAAACTAAGAGGAGAAAACATGGGAATAAACCTTTAGGACCTTTGATTAGACAAAAGGCTTCTTAGATATGACCTGAAAAACAACATTGACAAAAAAAAAAAAAAAAAATAGATCAATTGGACTTCAAAATTAAAAACTTCTGTGCTGCAAATAATATCATCAGGAGAGTGACAAAACAACCCACAGAATGGGAGAAAATTTTTGCAAAGTATATATCTGATAAGGGACTTATATCTGGAATATTTAATTACCCAAAAGACAAATAACCCAATTTAAAAAGGAACAAAGGATTTGGATTAACAGTTGTCTGAAGAATATATACTAATAGCCCAAAGCACGTGAAAAGATGCCCAAAACCATTAGTCATTAGGGAAATGCAAATCAAGACTAGAAAGAGATCCCACTTCACACCTACCAGGATGCCTGTAATCATAAACTCATATGACAACAAGGGCTGGTGAGGATGTGGAAAAATTGGAACCATCATACTTTACTGGTGGGATTGTTAAATGGTGTGGCCAGTTTGGAACACTATCTGACAGTTCCTCAAAATGTTAAATGTACAATTACCATTTGACCTAGCAATTCTACTCCTAGATGTATACTCAAGAGATTTGAAAACATATGTTCATACTCAAACTTGTACACAAATGTTCACAGCAGCATTATTCACAATAGCCAGAGTGGAAACCACCCAAATTTCCATGAGCTGAGGAATGGCTAAACGAAATGTGATATATCCATACAATGGAATATTATTTGGCAATAAAAAGAAATGAAGTACTGAAACATGCTACAACATGGACAAACCTTGAAAACATTATGCTGAGTGAAAGAAGCGCAGATACAAAAGATCACTTGTTATATGATTCCATTTATATAAAATATTCAAAATAGGACAGAAAGTAGATTATACACAGACAGAACATAGATTGGTGGTTGCCTAGGGCTTGGGAGGGCAGTGGAGAGAGGGGAAATTGGGAGTGACTTTTAAGGAGCACATGGTTTCTTTTGGGGGTGATGAGAATGTTCAAAAATTAGATAGTGGTGATAGTTGCACAACTCTGTGAATGTACTAAAAACAATTGAACAAATGAGTGAATTTTATAAAATTTAAATTATACATCAAAAAAACTTTTTTTTTAAGAGAGCTCACCAGGTATCAGGCAGGATTAGAATAGAAAAACACACAGGTAGTAAGATTCTGGTAGAAATGGCCTTGCTTTGCTCTCCCACGTGAATGAATCAGCCAGGAAAGGATTCTAGATGTCCTCCTCTCAGAGGGTCTGTAAACATCTAGCTTCAGGCACATAAGAAGCCCAATGACCAGTCTGATTCTTTTTTTTTTTTTTTTAAATTCAGTTTTATTGAAATACATTCACATACCATACAATCATCCATGATATACAATCCACTGTCCACAGTATGATAACATAGTTACGCGTTCATCACCACAATCTATCTCTGAACATTTTCCTTACATCAGAAAGAACCAGAACAAGAATAAAAAATAAAAGTGAAAAAAAAACACCCAAATCATCCCCCCATCCCACCCCATTTTTCCTTTAGTTTTTATCCCCATTCCTCCACTCATCCATACACTAGATAAAGGGGGTGTGATCCACAAGGTCTTCACAATCACACTGTCACCCCTTGTAATCTACATTATTATATAATTGTCTTCAGGAGTCCAGACTGCTGGGTTGGAGTTTGGTAGTTTCAGGTATTTACTTCTAGCTATTCCAATACATTAAAGCCTAAGAGGTGTTATCTATATACTGCATAAGAATGTCCACCAGAGTGACCTCTTGACTCCGTTTGGAATCTCTCAGCCACTGAAACCATTTCGTCTCATTTTGCATCCCCCTTTTGGTCAAGAAGATACTCTCAGTCCCACGATGCCAGGTCCACATTCATCCCCGGGAGTCATACTCTGCGTTGCCAGGGAGATTTACACCCCTGGGAGTTGGGTCCCACGTAGCGGGGAGGACAGCGAGTTCACCTGTCGAGATGGCTCAGTTAGAGAGAGAGAGGGCCACATCTGAACAACAAAGAGGTACTCAGGGGGAGACTTTTAGGCAAAATTATATGCAAGTTTAGACTCCCCTTTGCAGTAACGAGCTTCATAAGGGCAGGTCCCATGATCAAGGGCTCAGCACATCAAACTGCCAGTCCCAATGTTTGTGACAACATCAACACCAGTCCAGGTGAGGATGTCCAACACATCCGCACCTTCCCCCAGATCCTCGGGGCTGGGGAGGGGGAAGCTGTAAATATATTTTTTATTATCTGCCCAAATTACTCTGGGATGTGTCACTATTTCACATTAACCTATACAAACCTACCAGGTCTCACTTCCTAGTCAAAGTTCTATGTAATTATGGTATTTGAACACACTGTACAAGTTAAATTGTTTAGAAAATATAGATCCTGTACCAAATAAACATCTCTTCCCTTGGTCTCACAGGGAAGTTGAAGTTTTAAAACACAGTCAGTTTCAACCTTTACCCTTTGGCCTGGCTTGCCCTGGTATTAACCAGACCTGCTTCATTCGTATCACTAATTGAAGTCTGGGCTCTTTTTCAGCTTTTTTTTTTTTTTGACAGTGGCTCAGTGGCTGTATGCACTAATACTGACATTCATATCTGCCGAGCTCTAGCGCTGAGTTTCAGGTGTCTCAGAGATATGCATTGTTCCAGAGACCAATCAGGTTATACGCTAGGGGATCAGCATCTCAAGGTTTAGAGACAGGCCTTACAATTCAGGGATAGAGTTAACTGCTGTAAGAGCTTACAATCCAGGGACTATTACAATTATTGTGTCCACGTTAGGCTATGTTCTGAGATTCAATTCTGAGTTTACACATTGTAGTTAGCCCATATTGGTGAGGCATCATCCCTCTCACCATGTTTTCTCCAACACTTTTACTCCTATATATATATTTTCCTACAATTTTATAGAGTTATATTCACATACCATACATTTATCCACAGTGTACAATCAGTTGTTCATGGTGTCATCATAAAGTCGTGCATTTATCACCACAAAGTCTGATTCTTTTTTACATAGATGCTCTATTCTTTTTACCAGGAAACTTGTAGGAGCGCCTTGTTATCTTCGGAGTTCATAAATTTCACCATAGTGCATTGAAATCCTAAGTGACCCTAAAAATATAAACAAAAAAGACTCAGAAATTTAAAGATGCTTTTCTAGATAACCCTTAGTTTAAAGAATAAATGTATAATAAAACTACAAATTAATTAGAAATTAATGAAAATGAGAAACTTCATGGCCACACCTGTGAGATGCAGTTATAGCAATACCCAGTGGAAAATACATAACCTTAAACACATTTATTGTATAACAAACAATGTAAACAAACGAATGAAGGGTTCAAACTTAAACTAAAAGAAAAAAGAAGAATTTGCAAGGAGGGAATAAATAAATGCTGAAAATAAATTAGAAAACAAAAAACACTAAATACTGATAAATAAAATTAAAATCTGCTGTTTCAGAGAGATATAAAGGGGAAATCCACAAAGCCTAAGAAATAAAAGAAAAGAAAACAAAAGTATGGAATACTGATATAACTGTCAGGGTAATTGGGAATAAAATAATTTTTACGATATGGATGGTTTTCATAACAGCACCAAAAAACAAATAGCTAGCAATGCTGGTAAGCGGGGGGCTTCCACTGGAAAGAAGCTGGGGTGCCTGGGGTGAGGCTTGGGGAAGCTGGGCTGTGGGTCATGGCTCGGCCCCCTGGCAGGGCAGCAGGTGCAGCCAGCAACCAGCTCTGCCACTGCTCGCTGTGTGGCCTGGGGCAGGCTCCTGTCCTCTCTGGGCCTCATTTTCCCCTGGGGCAGCTGGAGGTGGCCTGGGACAGGGGTGGGGGCGATGAGGGACAAGGAAAGGGTGGGAGGGTTTCCGGTCTTCACCCCCTGTCAGCTGCAGCCAGAGCAGCTGCCTGCTGGGCCCCAGTAGATGGACTTCCCTGTGATTTTATCTGAAGAAAGGTTTTGCTGCTAAAGCTAAATTTGAAAATCAGCTGACCCCACCCCCCTCCACCAAGCAGCTTCCAGCTCTGGTAAGTTCCTTGGTTTTGCTTTGAGTACTCTCTGCTTTCTTAGAACTTTAAAGGTCTTCAGAATTCAGCACCCAAATAGAGATGTGTGTGTGTATTTTTTCATTTTTACGAGATCACGGCTTAATTTGGAACGTAATTTAAACTCGCTTGTCCCGAGTGACCCAGAGCTAGGCGAGAACACGGGCTGGCGAAGTGGGTAGGCAGCTCCCTCACGGACGCCTGCTTTCTCCTTCCAGAATGATGAGGTTTACAGCATTTAGGTAAAAATAGCTTTATGCAGCTTCCGCCAGGGAGACTTAGCAAATGAGGGAGGATTCGCTTGCTAAAAGAGGAAAGAGCCTACCAAGCTGTTACCCTCATTTTGGGATTCATTTTTGTAAAATCTATCAGGGGACATGAAGCTGGTCTTGCCCTCCAACCCGTTAATTCCACTTCTGGCATTTGCCCTGAAGAATTAAATCTAACTACAAGCTCAGCGGGAAAAGGTGTTCATCTGCAGTAGTAAAACATGGTGCAGGAAAAGATAGTCAGGGCCAAGGGCAGAGGTTCTAGAATCTAATACAAGGTCAAATGCTCGCCCCGCTGCTCACAGCTCTGTTCACTCGTGTGTTCTGTTGACACTTACAGACTCCTGCCTGTTAGTACCAGGCACTCTTCTAAAAGCTGGAGATGAAAGGCGCAAGGCGTTTATGCCTCGGGAGCTTGAGGACAGAGGGGCTCTAGGCAAGGAAACCCACATGGTTCAGTGAGATGAGCTGAGGGAAGTACAAAGGCAGCGGGGACACATCGCAGGAACTGGAACCCAGAGCTGGCACTCAGGGAAGGCTTCCTGGAGGAAGTGACTATCAGGTGAATTAGGAAAGCTAATAGTGGTTGGCCAGGAAAAATGGGAGGAAAGGTGTTGGGGCAGAAAGGGAACAGCATGTGTGAGGACAGCATGCGCTGCGGTGGGATGACAGAGAGGAGCTCAGCAATGAGAGGAGAGCGACAGCTGGCGAGGAGTCTGAACAGATCAGACAGGCCCTGGGAGCAATGCGAGGAGGTGCGGCTTTTCCCAAAGAGCCACTGAAGGGCTTTCAGCAAGAGAGTGGCACGGCCAGACTTCCAGTTCAGAAGCTTGCGCTGACTGCCGCACGTGGCCACATGCGGGCCAGTGGAGTGGGTGGCCGACCGCGCGATGGCTCTCGTGGAGCAGAATCTTTGGGCCCTGGGAGGCAGAATTGGCTGGGAGTCCTTGAAATTTCCGCTGAAGTCCCTTGCTTGCTTAATTAAACGCCACCTGCAGACAGATTGGCCACCTCTCTCGGTCACACTACACCGGTGTCCAGCCCGGGGAAGGTGCTCCAAAACCGTCCACTGGATCGTTTGAGCTCGTCCCTCCTGGGTATGAGACCCAATAAGGAGAGACGGCTGCAGCGGAGAGGTCTGAGTCGTGAAATCCCTCACGGTCAGGCGGTCTTACTGTGAAGTAGGTCTCCAAGCAAGGGTCCAATTATGCTCTCCCTGGGACTTTCAGTCTCAGGACGGAGCCCCAGGAATAGCTGAGCTTGGAGGCAGGGGACTGGCATAGTTGACTTCTCTCTAAGTCCCTTAAAGCCCTTCGGGCATTCTGCTTCTCTTTTAGTCCTGTGCGCTGGGGAACACGTAGGGTCAGTGTTAATAAGCACGGCCTCCACAATGAGCGGGGCGAGTTTTTACTGCGATCTCATTCCATGGCAGGCATTCTGCTCAGTGGTTTATGTAGTTTGCCTCATTTGATTCTTACCAAAGTCTTCTAGAGTTGACAGACGAGGAAACTGAGATGAAGCGAGATAAAGGTTGCCCAGCTGGTAAGTGACAGAGCAGGTTTTGGACCAGGTGCCCCAGCTCTCAGGCCTGTGTCATTCTTGGCCACCAAACAAACTGCATCCATTTTGGCGATGAACATATACACGCATGAGAAGAACTCAGCTATTGAAAAGTCAATCACTTCTTAGATATGACACCAAAAGCACAAGCAACAAAAGAAAAAAGCAGATAAATTGGATTTCATCAAAATTAACAACTTTTGTGCATCAAAGGACATTATCAAGAAAACAAAAAGACAACCTGTAGAATAGGAAAAAATTCCATAGAATGGGAGAAAACAGTTGCAAACTATATATTTGATGAGGGACTCATTTCCAGAATATATAACCAACTCATAAAGATAAATAACCCAGTTAAAAAGTGAGCAGAGGATTTAAATTGGCAGTCCTCAGAAGAAGACATACAAATGGCCAATAAGTATCTGAAATATGTGCAACATCATTGGTTATTACAGAAATGCTAATCGAGACCACAGTGGACACCACTTCATTCCCACTAGGATGGCTAATACAGAAACAAACCAAAAAAGGGAAACAAAAGTGTTGGTGAGGATGTGGAGACAGTGGAGCTCACATTCAGTGCTGGTGGCAGGGTCAAGTGGTGCAGCCACCTTGGAAAACAGTCTGACAGCAATTCCGCTCCTAAGTATATACCCCAAGTACTTGAAAGCAGGGACTCAAACAGATATTTTTGCACCAATGGTCTTAGTTGCATTATTCACAATTGCCAAAATGTTGATGCAACCCAAGTGTCTGTCAACCGATGAATCGATAAACAAAATGTGGTCTATACAAGGGAATATTACTCAGCCATGAAAAGGGATGGCGTTCTGATACATGCTACGACACAGTTGAGCCTTCAGGGCATTATGCTGAGTGAAATAAGCCAGACACAAATGGACAAATACTGCATGATTCCACTTATGTGGGGCATCTAAAATAGGCAAATCTAAAGAGAAAGTAGAATAGAGCTTACCATGGGCTGGGGAGAGGGGCAAGAGGGAATTATTGCTTCATGGGTGGTGGAAAAGTTTTGGTATTATGCTGCTGAATTGTGCCCTTAATGGCTAAAATAGCAAATTTTATGGTGTATATATGTATGCTACATTTATACACCATTATATGTTGACACAATAAGAAATAAATTTTAAAAAGTGAGAAAGGTGGTGCCTTAGCACCCATAAGATAAAGTCTGAATAAGATGCAAAATCAACAGTTTCCTCCCCCCACATTGCCCATGATCCAAAGCTAGTTGTTTCTCCATGGTGTCCAGAAGGTATATAAGAATCACAACAAGGATGTCAAGCAGAAAAGAGATGCAGACAGTGTATTTATTTAATTATCTTCCATTCCTAGGATTACTTTCCCCAGAATCACCCAGAATCGTTACAGATCACACAAGTGTGTAACTTGACTTTCCAGAAGCTTCCTAGAGAGCGTTCCCAGCTGCAATGCTGCTAGGACTTACACACAAATGGCAGTGGCTTCATGGAAACCAACTCTTTGAAATGGAACCTGCCCCCAGGTAGAGGGGCTTGCTTATGCCCTGGTGAACGCCCCACCAAGCTTGCGTTATATAAATTCACAGGGATCGGTCTTCAGACTTGCACAAGATCCACATTTGTGAATATGTGCTTCTATAGTGTGTAATTTCCCCCATAAAACACTGTCACCCCCCTTCTGGTGCCACCAAAAGTATTCTTATGGGGGACATTTCCTTCAGAGAAACCAGATTCTAATCCCTGTGAGTGTTCTGATCAGGGTATGGGACAGAGCCCTTGCTCCACCACCACAGAACCACATGCAACTGGAGGTGACGGACCCATGGTCACGGCACAGAAAGGCACAACCCAGGAGTGCCAAGAACCTACGGTGCTTTCCTCTACCCAGTTCCACCTGGCACAGGAAACTCCTCTCACGCCCTCACTCCCATCCCCCACTGGTCTCCTGACAACTCTTGCCTTCTCCCTTCCCCACCTGACTGGGGGTCTCTCTGCCATGTCCAGATACCCAGCCCTGACACTGCTTAATGCACAGAGATGCTCAATGGCTGTGTGCTGATTCGAATCTATTATGTCCCCCACAAAAGCCATATTCTTTTAATCAATCTTGTGAGTGCAGGCTTATTATTGGTGTGATCTTTTAATTAGGTTGTTTCCTTGGAGATCGGACCCACCCAACTGTGGGTGAGACCTTTTGATTAGATTAGATTATTTCCATGGAGGTGTTTCCCCACCCATTCAAGGTGGGTCTTGATTAGCTAACTGGAGTCCTTAAGAGAGCTCAGGAGCTGACACAGAGCCAGAAGCTTGGAGATAAAGACAGGAAGACATTTGGAGATGCTAGGCCAAGAGATGAAGCCCTGAGTTTGCCCCATAGAAACCAAGAGAGAACCCCCAGATGCTTAGAGAGAAACGACCTGGGAGAACAAGCAAGGATACACAGGAGCTGAGAGAGAGAAGCTAAGAGAGACAGAAGCCCAGAGACATTTTGGAGAAAGTCATTTTAAAACCAGAACCCAGGAGCAAGGACCAGCAGACACCAGCCACACGCCTTCCCAGCTGACAGAGGTGTTCTGGACGCTATAGGCCTTCTTCAGTGAAGGTATCCTCTTGTTGATGCCTTAGTTTGGACATGTTTATGGCCTTAGAACTGTAACTTTGTAAACTAATAAATCTTCTTTATAAAAGCCAATCCATTTCTGGTATTTTGCATAATGACAGCATTAGCAAACCGAAACAGGCTGTTTCCTGAATGATTGAAGAGTCCATACTGGTTCTGCAGTGAGACCAAACCAAGCCTCCCCTGCTACCTTGACTTCAATATCCCCCACATGGGGGTCTTCTTCTGGGCTGCCCCATCCTTCTGCTGGCTTTTCTCCTACTTCACTGGCAGCTTGTTCTCTACCTGCCTGTGAATTCTGGAGTTCCTCAAGGCAGGATCAGAGGCCCTCTCCTCTCCTGGCTCAGTCAACACTGTACCGTCTCATCCACAAGTGTCCTCAAATTTTAGCTTCCCTGCTGAAGAGTCTCAGACCTGAGCCTCCAGCAGGATTTCTGTTCTGAGCTTATGTAGCCAAATGCCTACTTAGCACGTCCGCGTGGATGTCCTAAAGGACCTCATCTCACATCAGCATGTCTCAGGCTGGACTCATTATCCTCTTTCAAACTCCTCCAAACTTGCTTAGCAAGTGGCACCACCATCCAACCAGAGAACAAGTCAGGCACACAGCCAATCCATCACCCAACTCTGCTGACATCACCTCCTAGATGATCCATCCCTTTGGTTCTTCTCTGATCCATCCTTTTGGGTCTTCCCCTTTCCCCTGTGGCACCCTAGGCCATGCCACTATTGCCTCACCATTGAGCATGATGACATCTTTGGGGGGGGGCAGGTTTCTTTATTAGATAAGTTGTGGGTTTGCAGAACAATCATGCATAAAATACGGGATTCCCATATATCATCCCACCACCAACAGCTTGCACTGTTATGGAACATTTGTTACAATTGATGATAGAACATTTTTATAATTGTACTATTAAAGTCTTTGGTTCTACTTAGGGTTCACTGTTTGTGTAGTGTAGTTCTATGGATTAAAAATTTTTTTATTGTTACCATATATTCAGTCTAACATTTCCCCTTTTAATCATATTCAGATATATATTTCAGGGCTCTGAATTGCATTCACAACCTTGTGCTTCCGTCACCACCATCCATTACTGAAATATTTCCTCCATTGCAAATAGGAAGATTACATTTTAAGCCTTAACTTCCCATTCCACATCCCCACCCTGTCCCCAGATAACCTATATTCTAGATTCTGAATCTCCAAATTTGCTTATTCTACTTGTTTTCAAATCATTGAGATCATAAAATATGTGTCCTTTTGTGTATGGCTTATTTCACTCAACATGGTGTCTTCTAGCTTCACCCCGTTTGTCACATGTATCAGGACTTCATTCCTTTTTACAGCTGAATAATATTCCACTATATGTACGTACCACATTTTGTTTATCTATTCATCAGTTGACAGACACTTGGATTGCTTCCATCTTTTGGCAATTGTTGATAATGCCACCATGAACATCAATGTGAAAATATCTGTCTGAGTCCCTGCTTTCAGTTCTCTGGGGTACATACCTAGTAGTGGGATTGCCAGGCCATATGGTAGTTCTATACTTAGCTTTCTGAGGAACTTCCAAACTTCTTCCACTGTGGCTGCACCATTTTTATTCTCACCAACAATGAATGAGTGTTCCTATTTCTCCACATCCTCTCCAATACTTGTTCTTTTCCATTATTTAATGGCAGCCATTCTAATGCGTGTGAAATGGTATTTCATTATCTGGTTTTGATTTGCATTTCCCTGGTGGCTAATGATGTTGAGCATTGTTTCATGTCCTTTCTGGCCATTTACAAATCTTCTTTGGGGAGGTGTCTGTTCAAGTCTTTTGTGCATTTTTAAAATTAGGTTACTTGTCTTTTTGTTGTTAAGTTGAAGGATTTCTTTTCATATTCTGGATATTAATCCTTTATCAGATGTGTGGTTTTCAAATATTTTATCCCATTGTATAGGTTGTTGCTTTACTTTCATAATAAAGTCCTTTGAGGACCAAAAGTTTTAAATTTTGAAGCAGTCTCATTTATCTATTTTTCCTTTTGTTGCTTGTGCTTTGTGTGTAAAGTCTAAGAAACCATTGCCTAACACAAGTTTCTGAAGATGCGTCTCTACATTTTCTTTCAGAAGTTTGATAGTTCTAGCTCTTATATTAAGGTCTTTGATCCATTTTTAGTTGATTTTTGTGTAAGGTGTAAGGTAGAAGCCTTCCTTCTTTTGAAAATGGAGATCCAGTTTTCCCAGCACCATTTGGGGAAGAGTCTATTCTTTCCCAATTGAGTGTTCTTTGCCCTCTTGCCAAAAATCAGTTGGCCATAAATGTGAGGGTTGATTTCTGAGCTCTCAATTTGATTCCATTGGTCTATATGTCTACCCTTTTGCCAGTACCATGCTGTTTGGATTACTGTGGCTTTGTAATAAGATTTAAGATCAGGAAGTATGAGTCCTCCAACTTCATTCTTCTTTTTCAGGATGGCTTTATTTATTTGGAAACCCTTACCCTTTGTGCCAGTTTGAATGTGTTATGTCTCCCAAAATGCCATTATCTTTGATGCAATCTTGTGTGAGTAGATGTATTAGTGTTGATTAGATTGTAATTCTTTGAGTGTTTCCATGGAGATGTGACCCACCCAACTGTAGGTGATAACTCTGATTGGATAATTTCCATGGAGGTGTGGCCCTGCCCATCAGCATGGACCTTGGTTAGTTGACTGGAGCACTGTATAAGCTCAGACAGAAGGAGCAAGCTTGCTACGGCCAAGAGGGACACTTTGAAGAATGCCCAGGAGCTGAGAGAGGAGCTGCAGCTTAAAGAGACATTTTGGAGACGGCCTTTGAAAGCAGACTTTTTTCCAGAGAAGCTAAGAGAGAACAAACACCCCAAGAGCAACTGAGAGTGACACTTTGAAGAGGAGCTGTGGCCTAGAGAGGAACGTCCTGGGAGAAAGCCATTATGAAGCCAGAACTCTGGAGCAGATGCCAGCCACGTGCCTTCCCAGCTAACAGAGGTTTTCTGGACACCACTGGCCATCCTCCAGTGTAGGTACCTGATTGTTGATGCGTTACCTTGGAAACTTTATGGCCTTAAGACTGTAACTTTGTAACCATATAAACCCCCTTTATAAAATCCTGCCCACACAAGACTGCATCAAAGACAATGGCATTTTGGGGGACATAATACATCCAAACCATCATGGAGTGTTAATCTTGTACCCCACCACTTTGCTGAATTCATTTATTAGCTCTAGGAGCTTTGTTGTGGATTTTTCAGGATTTCCTGCATTTCTGATCATATCATCTGCTAATAGGGGAAGCTTTACTTCCTTTCTAGTTTGGGTATCTCATTTCTTTTTCTTGCCTAATGGATATGGCAAGAACTTCCAGTACAATGTTGAATAACAGTGGCAACAATGGCATCCTTGTCTTGTTCCTGATCTTAGAGGGAAAACTTTCAGTCTTTCACCATAAAGTAGGATGCTAGCTGTGGGCTTTTCATATCAGCCCTTTATTGGGTTCAGGAAGTTTCCTTCTATTACTGGTGTTCTAAGTGTTCTTGTCAAGAAAGGATGCTGGATTTTGTCAAATGCCTTTTCTGCATCAATTGAGATCTTCACGTGAGTTTTTTCCTTCATTCTGTTAATATGGTGTATTACATTAATTGCCTTTCTTATGTTGAACCAATCTTACATACCGGGGATAAATCCCACTTGATAATGTTGTATAATTCTTTTAATATGCTATTGGATTCAGTTTGCTAGTATTTTGTTGAGGAATTCTGCATCTAAATTCATAAGAGATATTGGTCTATAGTTTTCTTTTCTTGTGATGTTGGCCTTGTAGAATGTGTTAGGGAGTGTTCCCTCCTCTTCAATTTTTTTGGAAGAGTTTGAGTAGAACTGGAGTTACATTTTCCTGGAATGTTTGGTAGAATTCCCCTGTGAAGTCATCTGGTCCCAGGCTTTTCTTTGTTGGGTGGTTTTTGATGACTGATTCAATCTCCTTATAAGTAATTGTCTTGTTGAGCTCTTCTATTTCTTCTTGAGTCAATGTGGTTTGTGTGTTTTTAAGAATTTGTCCATTTCATCTAGGTTATCTAATTTATTGGCATACCATTTTTTATAGTATCTTCTTATAGTCCTTTTTATTTCAGTGGGGTCAATAGTAACATCCCCCTTTTCATTTCTGATTTTCAATGTCTGTATCCTCTCTCTTTTTTTACTTTGTCAGTCTAGCTAAAAGTTTGTCAAATTTATTGATCTTTTCAAAGAACCAACTTTTGGTTTTGTGATTCTCTCTATTGGTTTTTGTTGTTGTTGTTTTCTATTTAATTTACCTCCACTCTAATCTTTGTTATTTCCTTCCTTCTCTTCACTTTGTGTTTAGTTTGCTCCTCTTTTACTAGTTCTTCCAGTTTTTGAGGTTTGGTCTTAATTTGAAGTCTTTCTTCTTTTTTAATGTAAAAATGTATAGCTATAAATTTCCCTCTCAGCTCTCCCTTCTTTGCATCCCGTAAGTTTTGGTATGTTGTATTTTCACTTTCATTCACCTCAAGATATTTCCTAATTTCACTTCTGATTCTCTCTGTAACCCATTGCTTTTTTAAGAGTATGCTGTTTAGAGAAACTAAGATGGAAGCTAGGTGAGACAGGGCAAAAAACACCTCCGTGAAAAACACTAGATAAAAACCAGAAAGTGACCCAGAATACCAGTTACAGCAATGCACCAGCTGGACGAGGTCTGCTAGTTCCACAGGGACCATATACTTGGTGAAACCGGGAGCCTGCATTCTGAAACGAGTGAGTAAGCTGGCTGGAAGACCTGCAGCCGCACAGCAGTCTGGGGAAGCCAGGGTTTGGCATTTGGAGACCGACTGGCTCTTTAAAAAAAAAAAAAAAAAAAGGGAAAAACCCAAGAGCGGCTGCAGTTGCAATAGTGGGAACCATGCAGTAAAACACAGCATAGGGGGCTGGGCTGGCCTCTTGGTGTCTGGCCTGGAAGATAGCCCACTGCAGATACCCTTGGGGCTGGGGGAATGGAGGGGAGAGCCGGAAGCTGAAAAAAACCCTGCGGCTCGCAGCTGGCTCCCCGGAGGGCTGGATAAATTCCTGCCCGAGGCTGTGCCCACAGCCCAGAGCCCTGCCAGTTGTCCCGGAGCTGGGAAGGAGGAACTGTGCGAGGAGGGGGGTGTGGAGACATCCCATTCGGCCGTCTTTGCATCAGGCTGAAAGTGAGCTGGCACGGCCCAGTGGCCCGGGGCTTCCCTTGAGGGATGGTATGCACTGGAGATGTAGCACAGCATTCCCTCGGAAGAGGTCCTGGAGGATCATGGCTGGGCGGGGGGACCCACTTGGAGAACCCAGAGACACTACGCCAAGTCTGGTGGTTTGTGGGACAGCGAGACAGAGGGTCTGGGGCTGAACTGAAATGAAGGCTTAGATTCTTGTGGTGGCCTGGAATCTCCGGGAACCTGGAGGATTTGAATATTAAAGCTGCCCTTCCTCCCTGGCCACCCGTACACACACCCCACATTCAGGGCGGACGGCTCCAGCAACACACCCAAACTGGGTTCTCCAACTGAACCCCACAAGAATCATTTCCCCACATACCATGGGGACAAGGTGGAGAACTGACTTGAGGGGTATAGGTGACTCACAGACGCCATCTGCTGGTTAGTTAGAGAAAGTATAAGCCACCAAACTGTGTTTCTGAAAAATTAGCTTGGTATATTTTTTTAAAACTTGAAAGAACCCTATCAAGCAAAGCAAATGCCAAGAGGCCAAAAACAACAGAAAATCTTAACGCATATGATAAAACCAGATGATATGGAGAATCCAACTCCAAACACACAAATCAAGATATCAGAAGAGACACAGTACCTGGCACAATTAATCAAAGAACTACAGTTGAGGAATGAAAACATGGCAAAGGATTTAAAGGACATCAAGAAGACCATGGCCCAGGATATAAGTGACATAAAGAAGACCCTAGAAGAGCATAAAGAAGACATTGCAAGAGTAAATAAAAAAAAATAGAAGATCTTATGGAAATAAAAGAAACTGTTGGCCAAATTAAAAAGACTCTGGATATTCACAATACAAGATTAGAGGAAGCTGAACAATGTCTCAGTGTCCTAGAAGTCCACAGAACAGAAAATGAAAGAACAAAAGAAAGAATGGAGAAAAAAATAAAAAAATTCGAAATGGATCTCAGGGATACGATAGATAAAATAAAACGCCCAAACTTAAGACTCATTGGTGTCCCAGAAGGGGAAGAGAAGGGTAAAGGTCTAGAAAGAGTATTCAAAGAAATTGTTGGGGAAAACTTCCCAAACCTTATACACAATATAAATACACAAAGCATAAATGCCCAGCGAACTCCAAATAGAATAAATCCAAATAAACCCACTCGAGACATATTCTGATCAGACTCTCAAATACTGAAGAGAAGAAGCAAGTTCTGAAAGCAGCAAGAGAGAAGAAATTCACCACATACAAAGGAAATAACATAAGACTAAGTAGTTGACTACTCAGCGGCCACCATGGAGGCAAGAAGGCAGTGGCATGACATAACTAAAATTCTGAGAGAGAAAAGTTTCCAACCAAGAATTCTTTATCCAGAAAAACTCTCCTTCAAATTTGACGGAGAGCTTAAATTTTTCACAGACAAACAAATGCTGAGAGACTTTGCCAATAAAAGACCTGCCCTACTTCAGATTCTAAAGGGAGCCCTACCGACAGAGAAACAAAGAAAGGAGAAAGAGATATGGAGAATTTTAACAGACATATATAGTACCTTACATCCCAAATCACCAGGACACTCATTTGTCTCCAGTGATCACAGATCTTTCTCTAGAAGGGACCATAAGCTGGGACATAAAACAAGCCTCAAGAAATTAAAAAAAAAAATTGAATATACTCAAAGCACATTCTCCAACCACAATGGAATAGAAATAGAAGTCAATAATTTTTGAACTGTAACTCCACTATTTACTTCCTAGATGATATAAAATACACAAACTCTAATGACAAATCAGTGGTTTTGAACTCAATGTAAAATATGCAATTTTAGACAACTATATAAAGGTGGGGGGATGGAGGAGTATAGGAACATAGTTTATGTGTTCTATTGAAGTGAAGGTGGTATTAAAGAAAAACAAGATTGTTATGGATTTAAGAGGTTAATTTTAAGCCCCACAGTAAACACAAAGAAATTACCAGAGAATATAACCATAGAGATGAAAAGTAGAGTATGGGTTAAGAGAAATGGGGGAAGGGGCAATGAGGAGTTAAGAAATGAGTGTAGGGTTGCTGTTTGAGGTGAAGGGAAATTTCTAGTAATGGCTTGTGGGAAAGAGCATTACAACATTCTAAATGTGATTAATCCCACTAATGGAAGGCTAGGAAGGGGGTGGAATGGGAAGATTTAGGCTGTATATATGTTTCCACAACTGAAAAAAAAAAAAAAGACAGTCTAAATAGATGACAATTGAATGCCAAGGATGAACTTGGATGGGATTGGAGGATGGAGGACAGGAGGCTCAAAGGGACACAGTTGAGACATAAGGAAAAGGAAATATAGAATGTAAGCTTTGTATCGTTGTTGAGTCTCTTGTACTTCTTAGCTGTGCTTAATGGGATTGCATAAAAGAATGTTCTTGTTCATGGGAAGTGTATACGTGAATTATAGTGTATGTTCAAGGATATGTGCAGCTAGCTCTCATATGTTCAGAAGACAGAGCAATAGATGATGGATGATAGGGAGGGAGGGAGGGAAAGAAACAGCGATGTTACAGCATGTGAAAGTTGGTGGATTGAGCTATCGGGGGAGGGGGGTCAGGGTATGATGGAATTCTGTGTATGGGGTTAGTATTGTTTTTGCAACTGTTCCTATAAGTTTGAATTTATTTTAAAAAAAGAGTATGCTGTTTAATTATCACATATTTGTGAATTTTCCACTTCTCCTTCTGTCACTGATTTCTAGCTTCATTCTGTTGTGGTCAGAGAATATACATTGTATGATTTCAATGTTTTTTAATTTATTGAGACTTGTTTTGTGATCCAACGTATGGTCTATCCTGGAGAATTAGCCATGTGCACTACAGAAGAATGTGTATTCTGTTTTTGCTGAGTGCAGTGTTCAATATATGTCTGTTAGGTCTAGCTGGTTTAATGTATCATTTAAGTCCTGTACTTCCTTATTGATCTTCTGACTTGCTGTTCTATCTACTATCGAGTGGTGTGTTAAAGTCTCATACTGTTAATGTAGAGCTGTCAACTTCTCCCTTCAGATCTGTCAGTATTTGCTTCATATATTTAGGGCTATGCAGTTAGGTGCTTATATATTTATAATTGCTACATGTGCCAGTTTGTATATATTATGTCCCCCAGAAAAAGCCATATTCTTTGATGCTTTGTTGGGGCAGACATATTAGTGTTGATTAAGTTGGAGCCTTTGGATTAGGTTGTTTCCATGGAGATGTGACCACCCAATTGTAGGTGATAACTCTGATTAGATAATTTCCATGGAAGTGTGCCCCCCCCATTCATCATGGGTCTTGATAAGTTTACTAGAGCACTATATAAGTGCTCAGACAGAAGGAGCTCAGAGCTTCAGCCAAGAGAGAGTGACATTTTGAAGAGGAGCTGCAGCTAAGAGAGGACAAAATGCCCCAAGAGCAACATTTTGAAGAACACACAGGAGCTGAGAGAAGAGCTTGAACACAACTCAGGATCAGCAGACGCCAGCCACGTGCCTTCTGAACTAACAGAAGTTTTCCGGATGCCAATGGCCTTTCTCCAGTGAAGGTATCCGATTGTTGTTGCCTTATGTTGGATACTTTATGGCCTTAAGACTGTAACTGTAACCAAATAAACTCCCTTTATAAAAGCCAATCCATTTCTGGTATTTTGCATAACAGCAGCATTAGCAAACTGGAACAAATCCTGTTGAATTGTTCCTTTCACCAGTATGTAATTACCGTCTTTGTCCTTCGTAACTGTTTTTTATTTAAAGTCTATGTTATCTGATATAGCCACCCCAGGTCTCTTTTGGTTACTTCATGCATGCTATATATTTTTTTCCATCCTTTCATTTTCAGCCTGCTTGTATCTTTGAGTTTAAGGTTATTCTCTTGCAGAAAGCATATAGTTGGGTCATGCTTTTTTATCCATTCTGCCAATAACTGCCTTTTGACCAGAGAGTTTAATCTATTTATATTGAAAGTCACTACTGTTAATACAAGACATTTTTCTGCCATTTTCCTATTTAGTCTTTGTAAGTTTTACACCTTTTTTTGTGCCTTACTTCCATTAATGCCTACTTTTATATTTATTTGCTTTTTTGTCTTATACCATATTGAGTGGCTAATTTCTATCTGGATATATTTTTCATCAATTTTTCTTGTGGTTACAATGGTGTTAAAATTTAACATCCTAAATATATAAAAATCATATTTGGTTTGATACCAACTCAACTTCACTAGCATGCACATATACTTTTCCTACACCCCTCTGTTCCCCCCACCATTTTTTTGTACTTGTTACTACTTATATTTGTACCTTCTAGGTCCAAAAACATAGATTTATCAATATTTTTTATGCATTTGCATTTTAGCACCTGTAGGAAATAAGAAGTGGAGTTACAATGTAATACAATACAATAATACTGGCATTACTCAAATGCAGGTCTTTACTGCAGGTCTTTATTTCTTTATGCTGCTTTGAACCACTGTCTAGTGTCCTTTCATTTTAGTCTGAAGAACTCCCTTTAGCACTGCTTGTAGGGCAGGTCTAGTGGTGATGAACTCCCTCAGCATTTGTCTGTCTGAGAATGTCTTAATCTCCCTCTCATTTTTGAAGGAGAGTCTTGCCAGATATAAAATTCTTGGCTAGCAGTTGTTTTCTTTCAGCACTTTAAGTATTTCAATGCACAGCATTTTTTTAATAAACAGGAAATGATAACTTATAATTACCACGGTAGGGAAGCACGAGTAGAACTCAAGTTGCAGGGAGGCAGGGATTTGGTTGAGCTTTATGGTCAAGACAAGGGAAAAGGGAAAGTACCAGAAAGTCAACTAGTGAAATGGGGGAGAGAGAGGTCAGGAATAAGATCGGCAACTTGGAATAGCCAGGATCTGCAGTTGTCTTTTTCCCTTTTTACCCTCAGTCTGAGTTGTCACCCTCTGTGTTCCCACAGTTGCGGGGATCACTTTAAGGCAGATTCAGGGTGGGGGGAGAGGGTGGGTGGGGCCGTGGGGAGCAGAGCAGACGGCTTGGTCCCTCCTCTTGTTCAAAAATGACATCAATTAAAAAAAACATGGGAATGTGTAACAGTGAAAGAAACAACAACGACATCAAATTCTTCCTTGAACAACTTAGTCCAACTGCCTCTTGTTCAGACATTATTTGTTGTCGAAAGACAAGTTGAACCGTCTGTAGAAAGGTGGTTGTAAAAGATCAGTTGTTTTAGGGTCAGGTGTCTTAAGAGAGGGATGTCACATTTCTTTAGTGATACCTTTTATATCTTTATCTTGGCAAACTGCTCTGGCTAGAACTTCTAGCACAATGTTGAATAACAGTGGTGACAGCGGACATCCTTGTCTCATTCCTGATCTTAGAGGGAAGGCTTTCAGTCTCTCACTATTGAGTACTCTGCTGGCTTTGGGTTTTTCATACATACCATATATCATATTGAGGAAATTTTCTTCAATTCCTACCTTTTGAATTGTTTTTATCAAAAAGGGATGGTGCATTTTGTCAAGTGCTTTTTCAGCATCTTTTGAGATGATCATTAGATTTTTCCCTTTCGATTTGTTAAAAGTGTTGTTTTACATTGATTTTCTTATGTTGAAACACCCTTGCATGACAGGAATGAACCCCTCTTGGTCTTGGTATATAATTCTTTTAATGTGCCTTTGTATTCTATTTGCAAGTATTTTGTTGAGAATTTTTTGCCTCTATATTCATTAGGGAGATTGGACTATAATTTTTCTTATTTGTAGTTTTTCTGGTTTTCATATCAGAGTGATATTAGCTTCATAAAATGAGTTAGGTAGTGTCCTTTCTCTTCAGTTTTTTGAAAGAGTTTGAGCAGGAATGGTGTCAATAAATTTTGGAAAGTTTGGTAAAATTCCCCTGGGAAGCCATCTGGTCTTGGGCTTTTATTTGTAGGTAGATTTTTGACGACTGATTGGATCTCTTTGCTTGTGATTGGTTTGTTGAGGTCTTCTATTTCTTCTTGGGTCAGTCTAGTTTGTTCATGTGTTTCCAGGAAATTTTCCATTTCCTCTAAATTGTCTAGCTTCTTGGCATACAGTTCTTCAAAATATCCTCTTTTGATTTTTTTAAAAATTTCTTTGGGATCCATAGTATCCTGCTCTCACTTCTGATTCTGTTTATTTGGGTCTTCTCTATTCCCTGGATGCTGAACAATGTTCTTCTGGTCTCTGGAGTTTCAAAACAGTTCTTTCAGAGAGTTTCTGCCTGTTTAATAGTTGTTTTGGTGGAAGGACTGAGTCCTGGAGCTCCCTACTCTGCCATCTTCCCTAGAATTCTCATTGGCTGTGGGTTTTTCATAAATGCCCTTTATCATGTTGAGAAAATTCTCTTTTATTCCTAGTTTTCTGGGTATTGTAATCATGAAACAGTGTTGAATTTTGCCAAATGCCTTTCCTATGTCTATTGAAATGATTACGTGGTTTTCCCCCTTCATTTTATTAATACGGCGTATTACAGTGATTTTCTTATGTTGAGCCACCTTTGCATTTCTGGGATAAATCCCACTTGGTCAAGGTGTATAATCCTATTAATGTGCTGTTGGATGTGGCTTGCTAACATTTCATTAAGGATTTTTGTTTCTATATTCATAAGAGTATTGGCCTGTAGGTTACTTGTGGTATCGGTATATCTCTGGTATCAGAGAAATGCTGGCCTCATGGGATGCCGTTAGGAAGTGTTCCCTCTTTTTATTTTTTGAAAGATTTGAGGATTGGTGTTAATTCTTCTTTGGATGTTGGGTTAAATTCACCAATAAAGCTGTCTGGTTCTGGACTTTTCTTTGTTGGGAAGATACTGATTATTGCTCCAATGTCTTTACTTGTTATAGTTCTTTTCAGATTTTCTATTTCAGTTCTTGGGTCAGTTTTGGTAATTTTTGGGTTTCTAGCAATTTTTCTATTTTATCTAGATTATCTAGCTTGTGTACAATTTTTCATAGTATTCACTTAGAATCCTTTTAATTTCTGTAAGGTTGGAAGTAATGTCCCCATTTGCTAGATTTCAGTTTTTTGTGTCTTCTCTCTCTTTTTCTTAGTCAGTTTTGCCAAAGGTCAATTTTGTTGATCTTTTTAAAGAAACAACTTTTGGTTTTGTTGATTCTCTATTTTTTCTATTGTCCACTGTTTATCTCTGTCCTAATCTTTACTATTTCCTTCCTTCGGCTAGCTTTCATTTTAGTTTGCTCTTTTTTTCTAATTTCTTAAGGTGTACAGTTACGTTGTTGATTTGAGATCTTTCTTTTTTAATGCAGACATTTACAACTATAAATTTTCCTCCAAGCATTGCTTTTGCTGCATCCCATAAATTTGGGTATGCTTTTTTTTTCTTTCATTTGTCTCAAAGTGTTCTGTATTTTCCTAGTGATTTATTCTTTGAGCCAATTGTTAAGAGTTTGATGTTTAATTTCCATGTTAGTGATTTCCAGTTTTCCTACAGTTGTTGATTTCTAGCTTCATTCCATTGTGGTTGAAGAAGATACTTTGCATGATTTCAACATTTTAAAATTTATTGAGAATTTTTTTATGAGCTAATGTCTAGTCTGTCCTGAAGAATCTTTCATATGCACTTGAAAATTACATATAGTCTGCTCTTGTTGGGTGGAGTATGTTTTGTACATGGCTGCTAGGACTAGGTGCTTTATAGTGTTGTTCAAATCCTCTGTTTCCTTGTTGATCTTCCATCTGTGTGATTTTCCCACTATTGAAAGCGGGTATTGAAGTCTCCAACTATTATTGTAGAACCGTCTACTTCTCCCTTCAATTCTGTCAATGTTTGCCTAGATATTTTGGTCTCTGTTTGGTGCACTTATATTTGTAATTGTTATATCTTCTTGAAGAATTGACCCATTTACTAACATATAATGTCTTTCTTTGCTTCTTGTAATGATTTTTTTTTACTTAAAATCTATTTTATCTTCTATCAGTATACCAACCCAGGTCTCTTTTTGTTACTGTTTGTATAGAACATATTTTTCCATCCTTTTACTTTCAACCTTTTTGTGTCTTTGAATCTAAAATAAGTCTCTTGTAGACAGCATCTAGTTGGATCATTTTTTTCAACCCATTCTGCCCAATTTTTAAATTTTCAGTTTAACCCATTTAAAGTGATTACTGATAATGAAGGACTTCTGTCATTTTGCTATTTGTTTTCTATATTTCATATCTTTTTCCTTGGTGGTTACCATGGGAATTATGGTAACATCCTAAATTTATCACCACTTAATTTGAATTGGTGCCAATTTAGTTTAATGTGAGAATTAGATTAAATTTAGCTTTCACACAGGGTGGGGGCAGCTCAGGGGAATGGTAGAGGGTCAAGAAGCCACGCTATAATCAGTGGCCGGTCCTCCTGTTTATCTGCCCACTGTCCTTGCGGAGGTGGAGGCTGGGGTGGGGGAGTAGAGGTTCCTAAAATAGTTTTTAAATTGTTACCAAACTAGCTCAGACAGGCTCTGCAGTTAAAGAACAAAGGAAAGAAGGGTGGAGACTTGTTTCAAATGTTTCCAGTTTGGGCCCGCTGCATGTTTCAAATTTGCTCAGGCTAGTTAGGCTTGTCAAATAGAAGTAACCTCTGAAGTATCCAGCCAATGCAGAAACAGGGGAGGGACTTGCAGTTAGGTGTAGGGAATAAATACTGCTGGGTCTATTGTTCTGTGCGCCAACCCCCACATTTTGGTTGGGTGCCCGTTCTTGCAAGATCATGAATAAATTCTTTTCTTCTCCACAACTGGGTGAGCATTTTATTCCTTTTTAGGAATAGTGCTTGTTTCTCACATTTAAGCAGCACACATTAACTCTGGTCCTGTTGCACTCTGCAACCTGCCCGACCCCCTTATGTCAATTATTAATATGAAAGTGATTCCTTTCTTCCAGTATTTGCATAGTCAAGTAAGTTAACAACTGGACATGGTAATCAAGTTAGATTCTTTATGCTTATCTAATCTGATGAATGCTTATACACCACATGCAAACTATAGTCCCATTTGCAAATGACCCAGATCAGAAAAAAAATCTTTTATGAAACAGAATAGAGTGTAAATCATCTCTAAATTTAGATACTTATATACTTTCATGAAAATAGGTCGATAAGAAATTCACTTCTCAGATTTTATTTCATTATAGAATATATTTGATAAGGATACATACAAACAAATTCATCTTTAATACATGTTGTTTACTGGTGACCTACCCTTTAGCAGCAGGCTGGAGATGTAATTTAAAAAAGTTTCCAAATGTTGCACTTAACCACTCTAAACAACCAGTGCCCTAGAGTTCAGAAAATTCAATTCATTTACTTGTCTATAACAAGTAAAAATCTTAATGTTTGCTTTAAGACTGTTTATTACTCTTCTATTTTAAACTCTGAGATACATTCCCCAATGGAAACAATAAATTTCAATCTGTCACACAATCGAAATGGATAAGGCCTTCTTGACAAATTTATGTCATCTACATTTTACTCATCAGAACGCAATCTTATTTCATACCGTAAAGAGCTGTCCATGCACAACAGACAGGAAAAGAAGCCGCCCTTAGCACTTCACGGAGCCTTTCGAGACTTCTCTCTCCCCTCTGCAGGTTTATGGTACATGTAGAAGATATCTTTTTGACTTGGTCTACTTGGTCTTAAAATACAAATATACAATGTCCATAAGCGTAAGATAGTAAAGCCTAGCCTTACATATTTATTATGAATTGCTAAAATCCTATACAAGTACAATACCGTATCATGCCAATTAATATACAGAGGAAGGTGGTTAAATGTCTCAACCATGAATCAGGGCATGGGAAAAGGGTACAGAAGAGGACGCAGTTCACGCACGTGCCAAGAGGCTGACCGCATCTGGCTGGGCAGGACAGGCTAAGTCACGCTCCGAAATGCCTGGAGACCCTGCTGAAATATGTATGTTAATTTGGAGTAGAATCTGCTTAACACAAGAAGAATAAAACCCCATTCTGATCAGCCTCCCAGAGGGGAATTGAATGATACCTTAGAAAATGGAACCAAATAAAGTCTCATAGTTGCATTTCCTGGTTCAGCTGTGCAAATCCGTAATTCACTCTCTCCTCAATTAATTGCTCCTTTTGGGATCATTTAATCACCAGTGATCATGATTCAGTACCTCATTATTATCATAAATATGTGACTTAGCAAGCTAGTGGTGAAATAGTAAAGACTATATACAATATTTTAAAGGCATTCTGTGACCATTTTTGCAGAGTTCATAGAAAATTTACTAAGTATATACCAGATACTTCTGTTGTCACATAATGTAAACCTTAGAATCTTTTTTTATATTAAATGTGCATTGTTTTATATATTGTACAACAAAAGAGAAAACTGAACTGTTTATCTGATGCGACACCCACTGATACCCTAAGCTAAGGTAACTGGTAGAGGGCATATTTTTCCTGAGGTTTGTAAGAATATTTCAAACAAAACAGAAATCACAGTGACCAAGCTCAATGCAAGTCCGTGTCTTCCTGGGGGTGCCCCGGCACCCCCGGGCACATTCCGCTCCCCACGGTCCTCGCTGGGGACTAAATGACCCGCCACTGCATGATGCTCGTATCTTTCCCACCAGTGGAGATGAGGTGACTGTCTTCATACAGAAAATCTACGTTAGTGACGTGGCTGCTGTGCCCACCGTACACGTGGCTTGGTGCCTGGAAAAGAATGACACAGAGAAAGGTTGAACACAGAGCAAAATCTCTGGATTTGGAAAGTACTTTAATGGTAGATCATTCCTTCATTTCCTAATTAATTCTTTCCTTCATTCAGGAGCTTTTGTTGTGCACCTGCTCTGTGCACAGAACACAGGAGAGACAGAAACACACCACTCGAGAGTCCAGGCTGGCGGGGAGCGAGCCAAGAGCAAACTGCTGCCTTCTGCCGTGACCTGTGCACTATGAGACGGCTGCACCAGGGTCAGCCTGGCCCGCCGGAGGGGCTAACCAGGTGCCAGGGGCTGAGGCTGAGGGTCTCGGAGGAGGAGGAGCAGGTTTGTGGGTTCGTGGTGATGGGCGCCCAGGAATGGAGCTGGCTGCGTGCAGCAGGGTGGAGCACAGGGAGCCGTGGGTGGAGGGGAGGAGTGAGACCCACGAAACCACAGAGGGACACAAGCCAGATCCGAGGGACCCCGGAGGCTGTGTGAGGAGCCTGGCTGCTTCCTGGAGCACAGCGGGGAGGCACCCATGTGCTCTTAAGTGGCTGGGAAATGGGGTCATAGCTACTTTTTTTAAAAAAATACTTTTTATTTTGAAATCATTTCAAATGTACAGGACAGTGACAAAAATACTGCAAAACCAAAACAGAGACCTCCGGTAGAGCCCCCAGGTCTGCATTTCTGAGGGGCAGCACTCACACACAGCACTGATTTACTCAGTCACCAGACAGACAGGTCAGGCTACAAATGCCCCATCAGGGACAGGACGGGGAAAGAGAACAGGTCCTTTACCCTAAACTGTGAGCAGGGGTAGGAGAAGAGGTGCACTTTGCCGAAGTCGTCCCCGGTCGACAGGAGTCTTTTCTCATGGGCCCGACAGACTGCGTTGATGTCGGTTCCGTCCGAGCCTTCCGGCCACACCCCTGAAACAAGACCACAAGCAGCGCTCCACCACCCCGAAACCCAGGGCCTCACTGGGCAGCAGCTGGTCCTAGAGCCCCCCAGGAAAACACAACTGCCTCTCCCCCAGCTTCCATCATCGTGCCCTCCTGTCTCGGGAGATCCTTCAACTTTGCCCCATCCCGGGGTGTGGGAGCAGCGACGGGCTCTGTGTGGGCTGCCTGGGCCACTGCCCACCCTGCGGGCCCCTCCTTGGAGCTAGAGCAGAGAGGGCACCTGGTTCTGAACACGACAGCCTTTGCTTGGTTGTCAAAGCGTCTCATGGAAAGCTGACCAGTCTTCAAGCTGGCAGTTTCCTAACTTTTTTTTTTTTTGGGTAACTTTTTATAGGTGAGAGTCTTTCCAAGGGACTTAGGAACTCCCTGGATCTGCTTGTGCCTTTCAGGTGTTTCTTGATGTCAGCTCTTTGTGGCTGCTGCTTGCCGGGTGGCAGCCCTAGGACCCTGCTCTGTGCCCGCCATCCTCTCCTGGCCGCAGCGTCTAGCTGCCTGGGGGGCCTGGAACATGGCCTGGGAGGTGGTGGGAAACTATTTTGATCTAAATAACTTATGAATATGGGAGCACTGGGTGCACAACTGACAGTTCCAGGATAAAACCCAAGGGTCCTGGTATTAAACACCAGAAACTGGCAAAATGTAGCTCCAAGGAGATTTGTGACATTCTTAACAAGTAACTGACTTTTGGTCTTACATAAAGAGATTATAAACACTGCATTCTCATTATTATTCTGCTATATTGAGGCAATTAATTTTAGGTCATTTATGAAAACACAATCTGAACCTCGACAGAAATGGAAAATTTATTTTAGGGACCAAAAAATGTAACAGCCCTAACAAAAGGTAAATAAATTTAGATTTATGTCATCTGGTCCATTTTGGTCAATTCAGCACAACCTGTTATGAGAAGATTCTAGAGAATAATCTCAGGACCCATTTCCTACAATTGTAAAAGAGTTAAAAATCTCTTTATAGGTTATCAGGAGATAGAAAGAGGGCAGACATTGGCAATCAATGATTAAAGAGTACAGAATGTTCAATAACGCTCATTGAAAAGGTGTGGAAATGAATAGCACAATATCGTGTGTTGGGGGCACAATGCTGTAAGTGTAATTAACAAAGCAGAGTGTGAGTGTGGTTGAAAGAGGGAGGCTCGAGTTGTGTATGTCACCAGAAAGAAAGCTAGAGGATAAAAAAAACTGGGCCTGTATAACTTAGTGAAACCTAGAGTGGATGATGACAGGGGTTAACTGTATAAATGTAAGAAAGTTCTTACATAAACTAGAACAAATGTACACCACTATTACAAGGTGTTAATAAGAGGCTGGTATATGGGAAAAATACAATTAATGCAACTAAGGTCTATAGTTAACAGTAACATTGTAATATTCTTTTGTTAATTGTAACAAAGTTAAATGTCAATAATAGGTGGCTATAAGGGGTCTGGGATTTTCTTCTTTGCAAGAAATGAGAATGTTCTCATATTGACTGTAGTGGTAAATGCATAATTATGTGACTATACCGAGAGCCATTTATTGTACTCTGAGGATGGACTGTATGGTGTGTGAATAAAACTGTTTTAAAAAAACATGGAAAGATGCTCAACATCATTAGCTAATATGGAAATGCAAATCAAAACCACAATGAGATACCACTTCACACCCACTAGGATGATTAATATCAAAAAAATAGAAAATACCAAGTGTTGGTGAGGATATGGAGAAATTGGAACTCTCATACATTATTGGTGAGAATGTAAAATGATGGAGCTGCTGTGGTAGCAAGCTAGGCAGTTCCTCAGAAAGCTAAGTGTAGAATTACCACATGACCCAGCAATCCCACTCCTAAGTATATATCCCAAAGTAAATTGAAAGCAGGGACTCAAACAGATCCCTGCACAACAATGTTCACGGCAGTGTTATTCACAACAACCAAAGTGCGGAAACAACTCATCGACAGATGATGGATAAACAAATGTGGTCCATCCAGACAGTGGAATATTATTCGGCCGTAAAAAGGAATCAAGTGCCGATCCACGCTACAACAGGGGTGAACCTTGAAGTCATCATGTTGAGTGAAATAAGCCAGACACAAAAGGACAAATATTGTATGATTCCGCTTAGATGAAATACCTAGAATAAGGACATTCACAGAGTCAGAAAGTAGGTCGGAGGTTACAGGCTAGGAGGAGGGGAATGGGACGTTACTGCTCCACGGGTACAGGTTTGTTTTGGGTGATAAAAAGGTTTTGGTAATGGATGGTGGTGATGGTGGCACAACATTGTAAAGATAATTAATACTACTGAATTGTATGCTTAAAAACGGTTAAAATGGCAAATTTGTGTTATATATGTTGCCACAATCAAATAAAAAACTCTGTCTCTCTGTTCTTCTCCCCCGGCCGTAGCTGGCGAGCCCTGGCCTTCCCGAGGAACCACAGGGAGCTTGCTTTGTGGGGTTCAGTAAGCAGCAGAGCAGTATGACAAGGCTGGTGACTATGACATTTCAAAGCTATCAAAGAAATATTCTGAAAGTAGACACGTGTCCTGCGTGAACCCGGTGAGGCCTGCAGAAACTTACCAAAGACATGGAACCCCAAAGTGCAGGTGTACGTCGCCCATTCTATGTCTCTCGTCGTTTCCACACTCACAACTTGTTTACAAGCAGAGGGAACCCCTGGAAGAAGCAAACACAGCACTGGTGGCAGCTGTGCCTGAGCCAGGAGGAGTGAGGCCACCGCTGCTCCTGGACAAGCTGAGCCCACACGGCCACACCCCATCGACCACCGCAGCCTCGGGGAGCCATGCCCACAGCTGCCAGCCTCCTCCGGCCTCTTCCCACCTCCAGCGCATCTGTTTCCCAGAGCCTGGCTTCTCCCTCTTTGCCCGTCCTCTGGTAACTCGGCCTCTGCCTGCTCACTGTCCCCACTGGAGCCCCTGAACACAACTGTGTCCCTGCTGCCAGGGTACCCACTACATATGCACACGCAGGCAGAAACGGAAGTGGATGGAAAGTCTCACCAAATGCCAAAGGCTGCCCAGGTGGTGTTTTTCCCTAAACTAGCTCTCACTGGTAGAATACGAGACGTGTCTGAGACTATCCTAGATCCAGGGGCTGTTCCTGAAACCACCACCCTGCTTCTGCACTGGGTCAGGCAGGGCCTTGGAGAGGGTGCAGAGGGGAGCCGTGCGGCCCCTGCCCCGCTGGAGGGGCTCCGGCCCGGGCATGCTTCTCCCCCACCCCTCCCACCAGCAGCCCTGCCTGTCTCGGGCTCCTCCAGTGGAGGAGTTGGACTGGATGGCCTCTCAGTCCTTTCCGGTGCTGCAGTACTTGAATTTGGGTTCACTGGGGGCCCGGGTGAAGGGGATGCTAGGGGGCCCGCCCCAAGGAGGCAGGCAGAGGTGGCAGAAAGGGAGCTGGGGCCAGTAGCGTCACACTGTGAGGGGCCCTCGCTTGGCCGAGGCATCACCCCAAGCAAGCAGGGACCATGACGTCTCCGCCACCCGGCTGGGCAGCAGCCTCTGGCGCCCTGGCCCCTGCCCGCCGCCCCTCTCCATCAGTCTCCATGCCAGGCTTATCGCCATTTCACAGATAAGGAAGTTGACAGCAAATACCAGGCCTCGGGAAGCAGCAGGCAGAAGAGGTGACCCTTACTTGGGGCATGGGAAATGGGGGTAAGCCAGGAAGTGGTGTGGCAGGTGGAGGAAACGCAGGTGAAGTGCTCCGTACCCGCGAGCACCCCCGTGCCTGGAGACCGGGGCCCTCACGTGCTTGGGGGACGCTCGCGGGATCAGCGAAGGGCACGCAGTTAGGCGCTCGCTGGGTGTCAGCCCGCACCGGCCCCGCATCCCGCCAACTCCGCTGTCGTACAGAGGAGGAAACCGAGGCCCACGCACCCACGTCAGTGGGACAGAGGCCACAGTGGGGTGAATGTGTCAGTTCATCTGAACCCAGACGACTCCCGGGGCTCCACTCACAGTAAAGGATTTCATAGTCTCCTGAGTTTGACACGAGGAACTGTGAGTTCATAGACCAGTCCAGGTGAGTGATGAAGCTGGAATGACCCTGGGGAGAGAACAGCAGTTGAGTTTCACCTGCCTTCTAAATGCGCGACTAACGCCGTCCTGGGGAAATGAAACGAGTGCATACATGTTCACAGACAACAGTAAGTGCACTCACTGAGCATCTGCCGACTCGAGTGTATTTTCTCCCGTTGTCGCTAACTCCGTATATATAGATGCAGTTGTCATGAGAGCCAATTGCCAAGAAGTTTCCATCTACAAAGATACGGCAAATTACATCTCAGTTGCTAAAAAGCCTTTATCAGTTACAAGGGATAATGCTGGTTGCCATCACTGATTTAGACAAACTAGCCAGATTAGTGGATTATGTCAAAAAGAAAATTTTCTTTTGAATGAATCCTACACCACTGTCAAAGTCATCTTTTGAAAATAGACATCTGACCTGATCCTTCCCCTTTAAAGCCCTTCCCTGGCCGTCCCTGTCCCCGAGGGCCAGGACGCCACTCCTTGGTGGCCCACAAGGTCCTTCGGGATGTGCCTGCAGCTGCCTTGCTGGGTGCCCCATTCGTCACTGAGCACGAGGCTCTCGGGTCTGTCTGTTTGGCTCACGGTGAACCCCTGGTGGGGCCGAGGACCCCTCTGCCTCTCTTCCAATGGGCCAGTAGTTACTGTTATCTTCACCAGGTTTCTGAAGGAATTAGGCCACAAAGCTTCTGTAGAAACACACTGGAACCTAAAGGCAGAGCCGGTTCTTAGAGCTGACAAATGAGCACGCCAGGGTGGCCCAGAGCAGGAAGAACAAGGATATATCACACTGGGGGAGAACGGGGTCTGAGAGACTGGACAGAGGGCAGAGCGGTGGGTGGGGGGCCGGGGGGCTCAGCGCCCCAGCTCGGGGACAGTGGACAAGTCATTTCCTTTCACGGAGCATCGGTTCCTCCAGCCACAAAACGCGGCAGGTGATGCCTTTGCAAGCAACTGAGAAGATTCCCTTGGGCAATATTTGCAAAGCACTAGCAGTTATGGACGCACAGAAGGGCTTCGAGGGGTTGGCGCTCTCTTGCTCTCACCTCTTGCCTCCCATTTCCCTTTTCCGAAGGTAGGGAACCCTGCAGCAAACAGCCAGGCCTGGTGCTCAGGAAATGGCACTTCAGGATTCTTGGCTTAGGTCAGATCAAAGTAGGGGTGTTGGCAGGACTGAGCCAGCCTGTCCAAGGAAACAGATGTTGTCCCCAAAGGGATGGGGGCCACCGGGCCAAGCGCTGCTGACGCCCCCTGACTGGCCACCATCTGTGCCGGCCCCAGGGAGTGCCAGGGGGCTGCAGGGCAAACCACCTGATCCAGAACTCAACTCCTCCAAGCAGCCTCAGCACTGAGCATAGCAACAGTGATGAAAACAAATGCTAAATGCTAACAACAATTACTGTTAAGTAATACTACTTATTATAGCAGTCGACGTTTAGAGTGCCTTCTGTATACCAGGTACTGTTACAAACTCTTCCCATATTAACTCTATTTAAGCATCATAATGATCCTGCAGTATCATTGTCCCTCTTTTTCAGGAGAGGAAACTGAGGTCTAGGATGGTAGTGACTCGGCCAAGGTCACAGGGCATTAGGGGAGCTGGGATGAGAACCAGGCAGCCTGACTGCAGAGCCTGAGCAGTTAGTGGCTTAAATACAGCCCCCACCCCCACCCCCACCCCGCCCCAGCCAAGGGGAGGGAGCGGCTGCTCACCTGACAAATGAAATGCCAGCCTGGCGGGCTGTGCACTGCTAAGCAAATGGTCTCAAAGGACTACCTTACCCTTTGTTAATTCCAAAATTATAAGCACGCTTTCAATGGAACCATTTGTTATTTAATAAACAGGTTTTGGGCAATTGGCTAATTATTTAAGGAAAAAAAGTTAAGTTAGACTTTACCACCACCCCCTTTGAAAATCAACATTAAGGTATATTTACATGCAATAAAATGCACACCTTTAAAAATACCAGTTAAAGGGTTTTGCAAACACGTAAACCTGTGTAACCACAGCCCAGTATCTGTTTTTGAAGGTGAATGAGAAATGTGGCTTTGCAATCTCCCTGGGTGGCCCGCTGCTATCTGCAACAGCCTTAACCGGAGTGTAGTCCCTCTTTGAAAACTCGACAGTCTCCACACGGCTGTTTTAGCTCCTACTGGGTGGGGAGACCCTCAGTGTAAAGGGAAACAAGCCGATGACACCTGTCCACGGCCCCAGGCCTTGAGCAGCACACAGAGTGACGCAGAGCCCGAAGAGACTTCCATCATCTTCTGGGCCAACTCTGTCCCCCCTGACCAAATTCGTGGTTTCCCTCGCACATGTACCCCAGGGCTGCCCTACTTCTGGTGGCTGGATGTGGCTCAGCTCCCACCACTCAAGGGGACTCTCCCCGTTGACCTGGCACCTGCCTGGGAAGACTGGATAAGAACACTGAGGTCAGAAAAACCCGGGTCCAAATCGCAGCTCTTATCTGTGTTCATCTGTAAATATACAAACCTGGATGGCTTCCCTAAAACATAAAAATCTAACAGCTTCAGTCTCGATGCTGCCCTGAAGCCAGACGAAACCCAGGGAATGCCTATTCCTCTGGTCCTACAGAGAACTTCTTCCTGGAAACAGTCCTCCTCTTCCACTGGTAAATTTTCCAAGTCTCCTTCCCTAGTCCCTCAGACTAGGAAATTCCAGGGTACACTCCACAAAGATAAGCTGGTATTTGGTCCAAAATGCAGGTCGGCTGGAGCTGAGTTCATAGAGATGAGAGAGCAAGAACTTGGTCAGACGAGGCTGGCAACCCTGGCTCCTCTCGGTTGCGAGCCTGCTCTTCTCCAGGTTCCCAGCTGGGGCCTTTCCCAAGATCTGCCCGACACTGCCTCAGTGTAATTGCCTCAGCTGTCCATCGGCTCTGCCTCGGCCACCGACTGGGTCCCCCTCAGCCACCCACCACGTTCCCCTGGGCTGTCCACCGGCTCTGCCTCGGCCACCCACCCAGTCTCCCTCAGCCGTCCACCGGGTCTGCCTCGGCATCCTGGTGAGTCAGCGTGCAGGCAGGAAGCCTGACCTGGGGGGCCTTGGAGGGAGGAGTGAGATCTGGGCGGTGGGCACTACTGGGCATGGGGTTTTGGGCTCAGAGACAAGACTGCCATGTCTGTATGGGGAACAGTGCAGCGGCACAGCCTGGTGAAATCCAGGTGCCAGGGGTGGGAGGTCTTTAATAAAACACAGAAGAGATGGGATTTGATGTGGAGGTGATACAAGTCAACACCAGATTCTCGTTCATTCTAATAAAAGCAGAAAAAATTAAAGAACAGATAAACACAGTCGCATGACCAATTGCCCTTAGTCCATTCTGATCTTCTCTCTTTCATCTTCTTATTTAGATTTTTATCCTAGTTGCAGTGGGTTGGAATTAGAACAGGTAGGCAGGCTAAGTATGTGCTTTTGGGCTTAATGAATATATTATTTTCTTCCTTTCTCCTTTCTCTTAAAAACCCCAATTGTAATTCAACCAAAACTCCTGATGTCTAAGTATGAGAATGTTCACTACAGCACTTCTGTATTTCAAGAAACTCTAAGGGATCTAGCATTTTACCAACCATCCTTGTTGACTATGGATCCAGTAAAAAGTCACATAACATTAGCCTAGATAAGACCATCTTATTCAAGATAGCTGAAGAATGAAAAATATTTAATAGAACATTACTGAGATGGCTATTACACGGTCTGTGGACATTCTAAGTTCACAGTTCTCAGAGTGCCAAGAATCCCTAACCCTACTCTGAGCGAGGCTGAGTGCCCACCCAAAAAGCTCTGTTCCTTGGCTGGTTCCAGGTGTGTGCCGTGGTCCCGGACTGTCTTCCAAACCTCTCTTCAAACAATGGCCAGATACAGACCAGCCACTGAAACCCGGACCTCCCGTGAGTACCAGAGAATCAAGAAATAATCTGAAAGGCTGAGGCTCTTAGTCCTGCTGTTCAAGTTTTTGACTGTATAGTTTAGCTTTATGAGGTAACTGTTTGGGCCCCGCATCCCCCTGCACCTGACACTAACCTTAAAGAGGATTCACAAAGCAGCCCTGATCCACCCTGAAGCCCAGATCCATGGAGCCCCAGGCAGCGTAAGGGTCAGTGCTTGCCTGGGTCACTGAGGGCAAAAGCAGCATGTACCCATGGCCGGCTCGTGGCTCATGACTCTTCCCAGCATCCTGGGGGGTCGTCGCCATCTAAAAAGCTCAAGAACTGTCCGCTTTTCTCTGGCAGCGATCACAAGGGGATCGAGAAAAGAGCCCTCCCAGTGTAACGATGCCTCTGCCTTTTAGTGTGCACAGCTCGGGGAACTACCTGGCAGATGGGCCACAGATCCAGGCTGGGATTTTGGCAGCAGCCTTCTGAAATTCCACGAAAATGGCAGTCTGTGTCTGGGGACCTAATGTTTTTCTCTTTTCTTTTTGTCTGGAACCTGTAAATATCTGAATTCAAGAAGGGGCCAGTAATCTATCACAGTATAGACGATGCGGTGGAAAAAGTGTGGTGCAAGTGGAATACTCTGATCATACTCCGCTTACTATAGTAGCCAGGTACATCACGGTTAGTTTCGTCTACCTTCAGGCATCTGACAACTCTTTATTGAGCACCTATTGGTGTCAGACCCTCTGCCAGGTGCTGGGCACACAGTGCAGAACAAATCAGGATCCTGGGCTCCTCCCCAAGGATCTGAGCCTCGGTTTGGGTGCTGTTCCTGGGATCACCACGGCCCTCGCGGTGGTGACAGCACTGTCACCCATGACATCTGCGCAAGGTTTCCACCCTTCAAAAGGCGCATTCTCATACCCTCTTTCATTTGCGCCTCACAAGAACTTGCTGTGCGATTCGACAAGGGTCACCTGGCTGATGAAGAGGGCACGGGATTAAAGGCGGGTGGCCTGGCTTTGGCCCAGGATCTTGCCTTGACCCTCCACAGCCTCCAGACAGTGACGAGACCTGAGAGGCAGAGTCACCCGAAGAAGGAGCTCACTGGCCTCCAGGGAATGGAAACAGACACCACAGGCACCTGTTCACATTTGCAGGAGGGGAGACGTCTGCAGGCTTTCCAGGGAAAAGATGGGATGAGGCCCTCTTGGACTTACTGGGGGTTCAAAATAACTAAGAAAATGAGAAAAATGCAAAAGGATGCAGAGTATTGGTTAGAATTAACAGAAAGAAATATGATACTGAAAAGGTCATGAATGAAAGGCATTCATTCTGAGTCAAACAAGGTTCTTCCCAACATGGAAAAAAGGCTCCCTAGGGGGCTGGGGCAGCTGTATGTTTAAACAGAGAAGTTATGAGCTTTGTCTGGGCACAAGCACAAAGCTTCCAAAAGGGGTGTTCTTTCTATACAGTTACTTCTAGAGATCCAGAACGCAACCCCATTGCGAAGTAGAGATGGCACTGTCCATCGGCTTACAGAACAGACAATCCTACAAAACAGCAGCAGCTCAGTCTCAGCCAAGCGTTTCCAAGGACCAGACTGCGGTTCCCAAGATGTTAATGTAGCCAAATGCCTTGCGTATCACAGTAAAAGGCATTCCATGAGAAGGCTTAGAAACCATGACCCCCCAGCAGCAATGAGTTACGGCCAGATTGTTCTCTCCAAACATCATTTCAGACATAAAAGGCACCATGGCACCTTGCAGAAAATGCCAATATAGGTCTGAGGCAAGAAATGTCTAAGATGATCCCGGAACAACGTGCTATGCCAGAGGGTAAGTAGGAAAGGCTACTAAGGCCACGTCGGAGGACGCAGGAGCCAGATGGAAAGTTCCAGTCTTGCAGGCTGCTGAGAGCACCACAGTGCTGGGAACAGGGACGAACCCTCTGAAAGGCACGCTCGGGAGGGGTTGAGAGGGGAAGCAGATGCTGTGTATCTGTCCCCAATCCTTCACAAATCATTTCAGAAAATACAGGAGGAAGGAAAACCTCCCAATTTCATTCTCTGGGATCAACGGTACTAACAAAGGCGGACAAAGACATCCCAAGGAAAAAAAGAGACCAGTATCATTCATGAGCACAGAAGAAAAAGTCCTCAACAGAGTAGTAACACATGGAGTCTAGCAATATATAAAAAGATTATATGATCAAGTGGAATTTATCCCTGGAATGCAAAATTAATCTGCAAATCAATTAATGTAATATGCGGGACACTGATTACGTGCTTCAACTTGGCGGGCCTGGGCTGGGGGACCTGATCAGCCCCTGGGGAGGGTGGTGGGCACGGGCGACAGCGCCCTCCGCAGCCCCCCGGGCCTGGGAAAGTGAGGCCGGAGGCAGGCCCCATTTCCTCACCCAAAATAACACTGTTGGGGGAGGCTTGCCGGAGGGAACCGCCTTTTCCCCACCCCCTTATCTTGCCCGGACACTCCCCGTTGCCAGTGCAACTCCCATCACCACCAGTGCGCATACATTGTTGCCAGACACCGTTACCGGAGCAACTCTCGCCCCTTTTCAATCAACCTCCGTGCCCTCTCAGAACCAATCCAAGCCTTTAACCTCTACAGCTACCCTGCCCTCTAAACGCCCGATATAAGCTTGTACTCTCCCCTAATAAACTCTCTTGGCTTCTTCACCGTAAAAGAACCGTGTCCCGCCTGTTCCTTTCTCGCCGCCCTCCATACTTTGCACGCCTACGCCGGGGACCGGGCCCAGTCCCCCGCCTCGCCCTCGCCTCCGGGAAAGAGCCCCCGCCGCGGTACCCTCCAAGCAATCCTGAGAGCCTAGGATTTGGCAACCGGCCGCCACCTCCCCCCCCCCCAGACGAGTCAACTGCGACCGCAGTAATACACCATATTAATAAAGTAAAAAAACTACAGGATCATCTCAATTGATGTAGAAAAAGCATTCGACAAAATCCAACACTGACTCATGATAAAAACTCAAAACCAAGTCAGATTACAAGATAACTTCCTCAGCATGATGAAGGGCAGCTGGCATCATACTTAAAGATGGCAGACAGAATGCTTTCCCTCCTAAGACTGGTAGCTAGGCAAGGATTCCATTCCTGCTGCATTTGTTCAGCGTTGTACTGGAGGTTCTAGCCCGTGCAATAAGAAAAAATAAATGCATCCAGTTTGGAAAGGACAAAGTAAAATGGTCTTTATTCGCAGTTAACATATCCTATGTGAAGAAAATCCCAAGGATTCTGAAAAAAATTGACTGAAACTAATAAATGAGTTTAGGGCGGTCACACTATATAAGATTCATGTACAAAAAAATCAATTTTATTTTTATATACTAGTAATGAACAATCTGAAAATAACATTAAGAAGACAATTCCATCCACAGTGGCATAAAAAACAACTTACTTGGGAATAAATACCTTTAACAAAGGGAGTATAAGACATGAACACTGAAAACTACTAACCATTGCTGAGAAAGACTAAAGAAGATCTAAATAAATAAGAGACCTTCCATGTTCACTGATCTGAAGACAGTATTATCAAGATGCTAATACTCCCCAAAGTAATCTAGAAATTCAATGTAATTTACACCTATTAAAATCTGAGTAGGCTTTTTTACAAAATAGAAATTGACAAGCTGATCCTAAAATTTATATCAAAAGGGCAAAGGACAGTCCATGAACAGATAAATGGATAAATAAAATGTTATGTATACACACAATAGAATGTTATGCAGCCATAGAGACGAAGGAAGTTCTGATCCATGCTACAACATGCATGAACCTTGAAGATATTATGCTCAGTGAAATAAGCTAGACACCAAAGGACAAATACTGTAGATTCTACTTAAATGAGGCAACTAGAACAGGAAAATTCATAGAGCTAGAGAGTAGATTAGACGTTACCAGGGGCTTGGGAGAGCAGGAATGGGGAGTTATTATTTGACAGGTGTAAAGTTTTTGTTTGAGATGATGAAAGAGTTTCAGAAATAAATAATGGTGATGATTACACAATTTTGTGATCAAATGGTTAAAATAGTAAATTTTATGTTATGTATTCTTTACCACAATAAAAAAAAAAGTACCAAAAAAATGCAAAGAACCTAGAATAGCCAAAATAAATTTGAAAAAGAACAACAAATTGGATGGGTCATAAAAACCAATTTCAAAACTTACTCTAAAGCCAGAATAATAAAGACTGTGTGTTTTGGGAACAGGACTAAGCATATAGGTCAGTGGGACAGAATTGAGAATTCTGAAATAAATATTTATGGTTCATTTATTTTCAACAAAGGTGTCAAGATAGTTCAGTAAGTTCAATACAGAAAGAATTGTGTTTGTAATAAATGATACCGGGGAAAATTAGATATAGTGCTGGTTTGGAGCTGTTATTACCCCAAGAAAGGCCATGTTCTTTTAATACACTCCTGTGGGGCAGACCTATTGTGGGTGGGACCTTTTGCTTAGGTTGTTTCCGTGGAGATGTGACCCAGCCCATTCAGGGTGGGTCTTACTCCCCTTGCTGGAGTCCTCTATGAGAGGATAAAAGGCAGATGAAAAACAGAAACCCCCGGAGACATTTGGAGACAGCCACTGAAACCAGAACCAGGAGAGAAGGCCCAGCAGATGTTGCCAGGTGCCTTCCCACGTGACAGAGGAACCCCGGACGCCAGCAGCCCTTCCTCAGAGAAGGTGTCTTCCTCTTGATGCCTTAAATGGGACATTTTCATGGCCTTAGAGATGTAAATTTGTAACCTAATAAAACCCCATTGAAAAAGCCAACCCATTTCTGGTATATTGCATTCTGGCAGCTTTAGCAAATAGAAACAGATATCTATATGCAATAAACAAACAAACTTAGACTCTTATCTCTCACCATACACAAGAATTAATTCAAAATGGATCAGAGACCTAAATGTAGAAGCTAAAACAGTAACTCTTCTAAAAGAAAGCAGAGGAGAAAACTATCTTGACCTTGGACACAATATCAAAAGCATGATCTGTAAAGGAAAAATTGATAAACTAGACTTCATAAAAATTAAAAATCTTTGTGTTTTAAAAGACATCATTAAGAAAATAAAAAAGACAAGCCACACACTGGGAAAAACATTTACAAATCATATATCTGATAAAGAACTTGTATACAGAATATAAAGAACTCTTATAACTCAATAGTAAGACAAGCAGCCCAATTTAATGGGGAAAATATCTGAGTAGCTAATTCACCATAGAGGACATATGAATGACTAATAAGCACATTAAAATATACTCAATGTCATCAGCCATTAAGGAAATGCAATTAAAACCACAATGAGATCCTCTATACACCTCTTGGAAGGGCTGTAACTAGAAGGACGGGCAATGACGAGGATGGGCGAGGATGAAGAGGAGCTGGAACTGGTGGGAATGTAGAACACAGTCACTTTGGAAAACAGTTTCATAAACAGTTAAACCCAAATTCAACACACAACCCACCAACTCCACTCCTAGGAATTTACCCAAGAGAAATGAAAACATATGTCTGCAAAAGACAGATAGATGAATGTTCATAACATTATTCACAACAGCTCCAAAGTAGAGACTATACAAATGTCCATTCACTAACGAAGAAACAAAATGTGAGGTATCCCTAAAAGGAATACTATTCCTCAATGAAAAAGGAACAAATTACTGATAAATGCAATAGCATGATTAATCTCAAAATCATTATTCTAAATGAAAGAACTCAGATGCAATAGACTACATACTGCATGATTCCATTTACATGAAATGTCCCGAAAAGGCAATTTAAAGGGACAGAAAGCAGGTAAGTTGTTGCCTAGGGCTGGGTGGGAATTAATTACCAAGGGGCTTGAGGGAACTCCTGGGGGTGATAGAAAGGTTCTAAAGCTGCACTGTGGTAATAGCTGCACAACTCCATAAATTTGCTAAACATCAATGAACTGTTATTTACAATGGGTGAATTATTGTATGTAAATTATACTTCAATAATTGTTAAAAAAAGAGTCTCTATATAAATACATATGCAAATACAGATGTCTGGGAACTGCTTGAAAATACTATGGAAGCAGGGGCAGTGGTTGGAATTATAGATGAATGTGACTGGCCAACAGTTGAAACTGGGTAACAGGTGTGTGGGGGTCCATTGGGCTATTCTGTCTAATTCTGCCTATGTTTGAAATTTCCCATAATAAAAGGTGCAAAAACACACAGGCATAGTCTAGTTCCATGAAGAAGGAGGGAAGTGAACCCAAATGGCATTTAATTTCAGTTTCACCCTGAGGAGTCTTGTGAATTTTCTTCTGTATAGACATCTACATGGAACTGCATAATTCTGATGGACTTTTAACAACAGTGCATGCGTTGTATTCCAACCTGGTGAGTACCGCATTACGGAGAGCTGTTCATTTCCATCCGTGTGAACGGTGACTAAGTCTTTTGTTTCTGTGTCAAACACAAACCACCTGTTGTAAACATGAGAAAAAGTACAAGTGAGAAAATGAAGTGAGACTATTAAAAACTATTCAACATAAGGGCTTAATAAATACTCTGTGTTTGCTTAACAAGAAAGTTGATTCCTGTGATGGTTTGAAGCTGTATGTACCCCAGAAAAGATCATGTTCTTAAAGCTAATCCATTCCTGTGGGTGTGGACGTATTGTGGGTAGGTACTTTTGATTAGGTTGTTTCAGTTGAGGCCTGCCCCAGGTGGGTCTTAATCCTCTTACTGGAATCCGTTATAAGATGAAATTCAGAGAAGCACAGAGAGAAAAGCCAGAGAAGCTGAGAGGGGACATATGGAAGCAGAGAGAAACCTCAGAAACAGAAGAAGCCACTGAAGCCAGAAGCTGGAAGCAATGAAACCCAGGAGAGAAGGGAGAGCCCAGCAGACAGGCAGAAGCCTAGCAAGGGGCCCTGGCCACAGGAAGCTTATGTAGAGGGTAACCCAGGACCAAGCTGGATGGCCCAGGGGCTGGGGCTGGGACAGCTGCCAGGGTGGCTGACATTCTGAACTGAGCTGTGAGTCTAGACTACACAAAAGCTAGTACACAGCAGCAGGGGGAGAGACAGGACAGAGAGAAAGGAAGGGAGGTGAGCAGAGGATTGGTCTAGGATAGCAGAATTTAACCTCTCTGGGCTCAGTTTCCTCAACTGGAAAATGGAGATAAGAATCCAGAGCTACTCTGCAGGATCAATATTAAAACCAAATTATAATGATGCCAAAGTGTTCTGTATCCTCTAATAAGGACACGGTACTCAGTCAGTGCTTGTTGAGTGAATGACTGAACGCTCCTGTCCATTTTATTCTCAGGTGCTTGCAGTAAGTTTCCAGAATGAAAAGGAATGTGTGTTCCCTGCTGCTGCAGTTTCAACCTGATGACACCACTGCTGCCAGCATGTCTACTGAGCCAGAACCACTGCCTGCCTGCCCTCCATGGAGGGCCCTAACCCAGTGCCTGCAGCTGGAGCAAAGAGCGAAAAGGAAGGTGGGGTATGTGGTACCTTCAAACATTTTCATGAGGAATTCTGTTGACAACATGGTGCCCACCTCCTATGACTTATTTCTTTAACATACTTTCTACAGTAGTATCTTTTTAGAGGGAGGGAATCTAAGTAGTATCTTTTTAGAGGGAGGGAAGGAAACCACCAAAAATATCTGAATTAAAGGTATACTGTGATAAACAAAATCAAGGTGATCAGGACCTGTAGAGTCATGATAATGAAAATCACTCCCACACCTGCCAGGAATCAGAGAAGATGCCCCATGTGCATCACCTCCGCAGACGCCAGGCAGGTAATATTAATATCATTTTACAGGAGAAAGAAACAAACTCAGAGAGGGTAAGTAACTGGCTTAAAAACACACTTGCTGCTAAGGGGCAAAACTGAGATCCAAACTGAGATGTGCTTGGCATTCAGGAGGTGCGTGGTAAACAGTATAAGCTGAATCGGAATATGAGCTACACAATAGGGGCAGTTCCCAAAATTTTCAAAGGGCAGCTAGAAAAAGCATTTTTAAACTTGTGGAACTTTGACACACTTTCTAGCCTGATTCCAAGGTTTGGGTTCCTCCCACAGCCTCCAGATTAGGGCATTTTCAAGCAGGGTTTAATGAGCTCCACAAGTCCACTAAAACTCAAGGAAAATTTACATGTATGTGTGTGTGGGGGGTCCCCTTTTCTAGGAAAGAGAGGCCATAGCTTTCCTCAGATTTCCAAAGGTCCAAAACGCGAAGCACCACTGCTTTATGTTATTGCTTTTGAGTTTTGACTTAGTTTTTGATAACATCACGAGAAGCTGAGAAGATGCAGCCAAGAGCTGAACAGTGCCAGTTACTAGAAAAATAAAAACCAGCCCTTTCTCCACAAGCTTTGAAAACACAAACCATGCTGCTGTGGCCTTACCTCCCAGTCAGTGTTCCAACTGCAACCACAGACCCTGAAGGATGAAAACCAGAAGACTGAGCTGGGTCCTAAAATATTGTAAAGGAAGTGTAAATTGATGGCCAGACACAGCACGACAGCATAAAACACAAAGAACAGCTCTAGATCTGGGGGATATGGGGTGACATTTAGATGGCTCTTTGCTCTCCAGAGGGGAAAATCTTTTCCACTTGGCTGAATATCTTGTTTGAATAATACTAAATTATTAGCCTTTTAGATTTTGTCTCTCTGATTTCTGTCCTTTCATAGCTATGGAATCAGATGAAAGAGAAACAAATAAACGCTCTTCTTCCAAGCCAGGGTCTGTATCCCAGCCCTGGTGCAGCCTCCCGCTTGTCGACGGAGTGCTTGATCCGACTGGAATTAGAGCGCTGTACCCAGTTCCATCATGCAGGGACTGGCTGGGGGCTCACTCAGTGTCCAACGCCAGGGCAGCCCTTGAAGGCCCTGGAAGGGTCCTGGGAGGAGCAGGGCACAGCCTGGGTGCTAGCCTAGCAGGGTGTACACACCTGCTAGTTACTAACCCTGACACCAGATGGAACACGGTGGGTGGAAGGAGAAGAAACATAGTGCTGTGCAGTCACGGGGTGGGGGGCACAGTGAGGCTGCCCTGGGTGGGGGAGGAGGCTCAGGGCTCACGGTGGGGAGGGCAGCTGACCTGGGCCTTCCAGTGCAGGGAGAACTGTCCTGGGGTGGGTGGGAAGTGGTTTCTGGAATCGGGGGTCACAGGAGCAACTGCATGACAGAAGGCGTGGAGGCAGCAGGGATCAGGGCACGTGTGAGGGCAGGGGCAGAGGGCAGGGAGTGAGGAGTGGCAAGGAGGGCTGCCTTGCTAAGGACTTGGGTCCCTGGGTAGTAATGACATGAGGGTTGGTTTTTCAGTAAAAGCAGCTGGCATGAACGAACTGTGTTTGGGAAGGAAAATCACTTGGCAGGAGTGTTTAGGACTGAGTGAAGTGAGAAGAGAATAATCACAGGAAGACTGAGAAAAAAAGACAATAGCAATGGGAATGGAAATAAAAGGGTTGTGAAATTGCTAGATAAACTAAAACAATAAGAGACCAGAAAGAAACTTTTCAGATACTGATTACATTGTTTCAATGTTTTTTCCAAACCGGGAGCTGCGATTAAGCTCCTGGCTGTCAAGCACAGACAAATGGAAATCGGGTTCCCCGGAAGCCATGCCGTTTCCAAGGTCCCACACAATCCTTTGAGCCTCATAGCATTTTCCAGGTGCAGAGAGGTTAAACGTTCCTGTCCCAAGTCCTGAGGCCAGTAAGTTAAGCCAGGACAGAACTGCCTGTCTTTCTGGCTTCCAGGTCAGAGCCTCTGCCGGAAGGCAGGTGGGTGGCCAGAGCCTGGCAAAGGGCTGGGAGGCAGTAACTCCCCCTGCTCCAGTGGGCGGCCGTGTCCACTGAGACCACCAGGGAGGCCGGGCCGCTGTGTCCAGGGTCGGAATCACCTCCACCCCCTCCTCTACCCCCACATCTGCCCCAGGCCCATCTGCCTGCCGGTGCCCCCCCTCCCACTCAGCCCCGTCCTGCCACCTCGGGCCACACCACCGTCTCTCCCGTGAGGCGCTTTCCTCTCGTGCTTGGCACACTACCAGAGCGTGTCTTCTCCGGAAGTGAAGGAGGGGAAGGAATGAGAGCTGAAATCCGGACCCAACACCCTGGGATGTGCCAGCAGCTCTGGGGGGCAATGAAGGGATGCCCTGTGGGGAGTCCCGAGTGGCTGTGTCCTTAAATGGATTATGAAGGCTGTCACTAGGGCAAGCAGCACAGAAGCGGGCATCTGATTCCCTACAGTCTGGTCTGGTGGACAGAGCCTGTCTGGGCGTCAGGCTGAGTGGGGTGTAAACCCGGGCTCTATCACCTACTGTAAACTTAGTGACCCTGGTCAAGCTACTTAACTTCTCTAAGCCTCGATTTCCTGATCAATAAAATCAGGGTTAACCAGAAACAAACTTCAATCCACAAGGCTGCTGGCAAGGACTAAAGTTAAGGCATGTAAAGGGCATGGCAAGCAAACAGTGCTCAACACATTGGAGAAACGACCATATTGCATGTCAGGAAAGGCTATTTCAGGACTCTGCTGTGTAAGGGGATCTGAGTTCCTTTTGGAAAGAGGTGCTGACTTTAAAACCCTTTACCTATACCATCAATTTCACAAGTTGTAGAGATAAATTAAATTGTGTGTTTTCAGTACAGCTTGTAATTTCTCATTCAAAAGATACCACGTAAAAAGAACACAGGCTCATAAGTATTTCTCAGCCTTCAAGTCAATCAAGAGAGTCTGTGCACTCACAAAACCTGACAACCATTTGGAACAACTAACTTGTCCAGAATTTAACAGTAAACTTCAGGATTAGATGGCTGAGACCACTACAGCCGTGTTAAAAGCAAAATAATTCTCAGGAGATAAAATAAATGACATTTGCTTTAGGATATATTTTAAATCGTTATTAATTTCATGCAAAAAATAAGTAACCATGTTCCAGATGAATTTTTTAAAGAAAAATGGAAATGTAACATGCATGCCTACCTCTATTATTTTGTCCCAGACGGGCCGGTGGCCAACTGCGTCCCAGAGGGTGGCGTGCCTGTCGTGTCCACAGGTCAAGAACTGAGGCCTTGAGGCGTGGGTGGCCAGGCCCCAGAGTTCATCAGTGTGACCCTAAAAGAACCAAGACAAATGGAAGCTCTCGAAGATACTATGGTCAGCACTCACGAGCCTTTGGGATGACTCGTGATAGCTTCTCTTTAAAACTGCTCTTAGCAGTTTTTTTCCTTCTTAACTTATGGTAGCAAATGAAACTCCGAAGTTGAGACAGATTTAGTATAAAACTTAGGAATAATCACCCTTTGTAATGCTTAATTGTACTCTAATGTAATATAAAAAGGGAGCGTGGGGGGACTGCCAAGCTGGACCGTACCTGAGTTATGGGTGCAAAGTCCCCTGACAGAGTACCCTGTAGGACGAAATTTCTAGTTGTTCCTATCAAGAGCATGTCACCTTTCCCCTCGGCCACGGTCCGTATTGGACCAAACTGTTCTGGGATCTGCATTGAAAAGAGTCATATGAAAAGAAAATATTTTAAATTTATTTCTCAAAACTCAAATCATTCAAAACACTTGCTTATACTGAACACTGACAGCTCCTGATAGTCATACAGAGAGCAGAAAGGCCCACAACCAGTACTTGTTGAGTGAATGACCAAAAGCCCAAACCTGATTTTTAAATTTCAAACATTTAGTGTATCTTAAAAGAATCAGCAAGAGTGAGGTTATTCAAAAGTCATTAGAACACTTTTCTTTATAGAATTAACAAATAACAAATGCAATTGGTTAGTTTACTCTTTACTTAGTATGCCTTCTGATAGCAATAACAGATAAAATTTAGAAAAAGTAAAGAATAATATGACATTGCCATAATGATTTCTAAAAATTTATTTTAACTTAGAATAGTAAATTTTTTGGCACCTTCACCCTATTTAGTTTTAAAATCCATTGTTCCTTATGGTAAACATATGGAATAATGTAAATATTGAGTAAAAGAATTTCAAAATACATTAGCCAAGAACGATTTGCTATGATAAAATAAACTGAGTTCTTGCACTAAAACAAACCAACACTGCAGCCAGACCCTGGCAGGTTAACTCGAAGGCACTCCAGTCCTAGGAGGACAAGCAGCAGCCTGCTCTCATGCAAACTGTCTAACCCCAGGGTGCTTAGTACAGCCTCAGAAAAATTCATGACAATCCTTGCTGATGACAAATAATCACAGATGCTAAAAAACAGTAACTTCCATGAAACTAGATGAGGCTCTGGAGCTTTCTTTGCAGTTATAATTTAATCTGGGTATTGTCTGTGATTCTAGCAGTGATTCTACCACATTCAATCAAATGCTGGTCAAATCTTACTGCAAAAAATGTCATTACACCCGAAATCCCCGTGAAAGGGGACGTGATTTCCAGTGCTCCGAGGGCCGCGGTCCTTTGAAGAGCAAGAATCAACAAAACCAAACTCTCATCCTGTCCAAGACCGGTGCCCTCTCTGATGCCATGGCCCTCTCTGACGGACTCCGTCACTGCTCTGTGCGTACCTGACTTAGACTCTGGAAGGTTCTGCCACTGGCCATTCTATGCCAGGAGGAAGAGCCTCACCCTTCAGAGTTGCTGGCCTTGCAATCTGTCTGTTCATAATTTCCCCGGAGAGAAAATTCAAGGCATGTACAGAAGGAACATTTCACTTCTTGTCTCTGGCGTCTACCAGAATGCAGGGCTGCTAACTAGGAAGCAAGAAGCAGAAGGGGATGCCAAAGGAGTTTGAGCTCCAGAGCCAGTGTTGGCACTCAGCTGAGAGCCTTGTACAAAGTAGACACTCATTAAATATTAGTTCAATCAAAGTGATAAAGGACCCAGAGCAACACACACTAGAAATTAAAGTTAAAAAAAAGAAGGACTTTAATGATAAATCAAGGCGTAGATACTCTTCCCTGGGAAAACTGAGATTGGTTTGATTATAAAAATATGCAAAATATGAAGTATGTTACCACCTCATATTTTATAAACCTAATTCCATTTTAGTAGTCCTTTGTAAACTACCAAGACTTCTATGATTTTAAGAAAATACATGTTGCCCCTGTTTAATAAAATTTTATCTAAGCAATTTTCAAACCTATAAGCTAAAAAAACTGGTTGGTATAACAGTGTAGGGTTAAAAATGAATTTCAACAGTACCGCTTGCTACCTTACCTCAGTTTTGTGAAGTTTTTGATAGTTTCCATTCCAAGAAATGAGTTTTCGGTCTTTCCCTCCGCCCGACACCAGGGTGCCGTCCCTCAACATACAAAGTGCAAAAATACCACCCTCGTGGGCCCCCTGAACTGCACAGCTTATTCGATTTGTACCTAAATACACCAAGAAAACCATCATAAGTGCATTATCAAAAGGCTCACATTTGCGTAACTTAAAAATGTGATATTGTCAGTTATTATTCAGTAACATGAATCTATAAAAGGTCTAATTTCTACAAGTTCGCAGAGCACCAGAAAGGAGGGCCCAGATCATTTTATAATTAAAAGACGCTACTGCTAGGTGTGGTACATTAGCAGGAGTCCCATGTGGCTAGGAGTTCCAGGCCTAGCTCACCCCTTATGAGCTGAGCGCCCCTGGACAAGTTACCTCATTGCCCTACACATCGGGATCCAGCCCTGAGTAGTGGGGCTGCTGCTCGCCCCAGAGGACTGTTCTAAGGATTAAGTGAAACCAGCTATAAATCACCAGTACGGAGACTAGCAGGCTAACTACAAAAGTTACTTTCCATTTCTCTTGCCCCTTCTTACCAGCTGTGAAACACAAGGCAACTTATTTAAACTCTCTGAGACTCAGTTAAACTAGGTATGATAATGCCTAGACTGCTTACCCCATAGGGCTGTTATCAGGATCAAACAAGATACCAAATGAGAAAATTGTGACAGCTGTGAGGAACATATATACACACATATGCATAAACACATACATATGCACACACATACACATACACACCTACACATTATACACACATATATGCATGCATACACGTCACACACACATTCACATGTACACACATATGCATACACGTCACACACATATTCACATGTACATACACACATGCACACACACGTCACATACATGCATACACATATTCACATGTACACACACACGCACACACACGACACACACATGCATACACATATTCACATGTATATACATGAACACACACAGCACACACATGCATACACATATTCACATGTACACACATGCATACACACGGCACACACATATTCACATGTACACACATGCATACACACGGCACACACATGCATACACATATTCACATGTACATACACACATGCATACATGCCACACACATGCATACATATATTCACATGTACATACACACATGCATACATACATACACACACATATATCTCACATTTATTTTATATTATAATTTATGATATAGATGGAGGAGTGAGATACTTCAGGGCTCCTCTCCCAACAGAAGCTTTGAACAACAGCAAGAACTGGCAAACATCTTTCCCAAAGCTCCCCCAAACAGTGAAAGGACTGCAGTAAAAGGGTGAGTGCCATATCAAGAGAAGGTCCACTTAAAAGTGGTAGGATCTCCTGTGCCCTGGCAGTAACCCTCATGCACGTACTGGGAGCATGTATGTCTGGCCCATTCAGTCTGGTGGTGGCCTGGGGAATCGCCAACCCACAGCTTACCCTGCCTTTAGAAGGCGGTTCACAGGCTCTCCTACAGAAGGCTGCGGGAGAGCAGCCAAGTTATGCTGCTGGGGCAGGGGATTGTTGGCTGTAGGATATACAGCACAGTGATGGGCACATGAGGAAACTGTTTCCTAGGGAAGAGGGGATATTCAAACTCATGAAAATGGGGGAATTCCTAGATCCAAGTGCATGCAGAAGGAATCAGGGTGGCCCCTAAGCCTTGGCCTCAAGCTATTCTCTAAACTCATCGTGTGGACAAGCCCTGAAGGCGAACACTTACATAAGTCAATCTGCAAAGAAGCTAAGAGATGACTTCCAGATGCTTAGAGAGAAAAGCCCTGGGAGAACAGATTTGATACCGCAGAAGTGGGGTGCTGCTGAGTTTGCAAATACCAAACACGTTGGAATGGTGTTTTAAATGGATAAGGGGAAGATTCTGGAAGAACTGTGAGGAGCTTGACAGAAAAGGCCTAGAATGCCTTGAAGAGACTGTTGGTAGAAATATGGACTCTAAAGATACTTCCAACATAGCCTTAGACAGAAATGATTAAAGTGTCATTGCCAACTGGAAAAAAGGAGATTCTTGTTTTAAAGTGGCAGAGAATTTGGCAAAATTGAGTCCTGTGTCAGACAGAAGGCAGAATTTGAGATGGGATACTTAGCTGAAGGGTGGGACTCCCGCGCTGTCAAGCCCTGAGGATAAAAGGTCATTCAGTAAATGACTCTCAGACCTTGAAATCTGATGAAGTTTGCCCTGCAGGTTTTAGGAACTATTTTGGTCCTGTGATCCCTGTTTTCCTTCCAATTTCTCCCTATGGCAATGGGAATGTTTATCCTATGACTGTCCCTCCTTTGTATATTAAAAGTAACTGATTTTGATAAGACTTGGTACTTATCTATTGTTACTAAAATGATTTAAGCTTTTGTGATATTGTGATCGAATTAATGTATTTTTGCATTTGTTTATCCCATGACTGTCCCTCCTTTGTTTATTGGCAGCAGATAACTTGTTCTAAGTTGCACAGCCTGAAGGGAATTTTGCATTAGGACAGACCACACCTGTAACAGATTTTGATAAGACTTTGTACTCATCTATATTGTGATGGAATGGATGTATTTTTGCATTTGGAAAGAGCACGTCTTTCTGAGGTCCAGGGGGTGGAATGTGTCAGTTTGAAACTGTTATGGACTCCAGAAGAGCCATAATCTTTTAACCTAATCTTAGGGTGGAACCTTTTGATTGAGTGTTTCCATGGAGATGTGACTAACCCAACTGTGGGTGATAACTCTGACTGAATTATTTTCATGGAGGTGTGGACCCCACCCATTCAGGGTGGGTCTTGATTAGTTCACTGGAGTACTTAAGAGAGTTCAAGAGCTGACACAGATGCTGATGCTTGGAGAAGCCTGGAGATGCAGACAGAAGGATGTTTGGAGATGCTAAGCTAAGAGATGAAGCCCAGAGTTTGCCCAGGAGAAGCAAAGAGATGATCCCCAGATGCTCAGAGAGAAATGCCCTGGAAGAAAGAAGCAAAGATGCACAGGAGCTAAGGGAGAGGAGGAAAGACGAAAGCCCAGAGACCTGTTGGAGAAAGCCATTTTGAAATGCAACCTGAAGCGAAGGACCAGCAGATGCCAGCCACATTTCTTCCCAGCTAACAGGTTTTCCGGACGCCATCAGTCTTTCTTCAGTGACGGTATCCTCTTGTTGATGCCTTAGTTTGGACATTTTTATGGCCTTAGGACTGTAAATTTGTAACCAAATAAACCTCCTTTATAAAAAGCCAATCCATTTTTTGTATTCTGCATAATGCAGCTTTAGCAAACCGGAAGAGCAAGATACAAGCTTAAGGAACAGACGCCTCAGAGTCTAAAAATTCCAATGATACCACACTAAAATATCAAAATGTCCAGGTTTCAACAAAAGCTTATAAAACAGACAAAGAAATAGGAAGCAATGGCCCAGACAAAGGAGAAGATTAAAGCATAAAAACCATCAATGAGAAGGATCAGACCTGGGACATTCCAGGGGAAGACTTCTAAAAAATGGTTTTAAATATGTTCAAAGAGCTAAAGGAAAATATGGACAAAGAACTAAAGGAAATCAGGAAAACAACAGATGAACAGAGCCAGAATATCAACAGACAGAGGGCAATTATGAAAAGGAACCAAACAGAGCTGAAGACCTTTTTGTAAGTTAACTGTAAGTGCAATTAACAATTCTCTAGAAGGATTCAACAGCAGATTAGAACTGGCAGAAGAAAAAATCAGTGAACCTGAAGATAAAACAAGTGAACTTGTCCAGTCGGAGGAGCAGTAAAAGGAAAGAAGAAAAGTGAACTGAACCTGAGGAACCTGTGGGCAGCCATCAAGTGTACCAATATATGCATTGTGGGAGCCCCAGAAGGAGAGAAAGAGGCAAAGAGAATATTCAAAGAAATAATAACTGAAAATTTCTCATATTTAATGAAAGATATGAACATACACATTCAAGATGCTCAGTGAACTCCAAACAGGATAAACCCAAGTACAGCACCCCCACCATTTTATAATCAAACTGTCAAATGCCAAAGATAAAAGAGAATTCTAAAGGCCACAAGAGGGAAGCAACATGTCACACACAAGGGAGCCTCAAGAAGATTATGTGCCATGGCTTCATCAGAAACCATGGAGAAAGCAGTGGGATGACATATTAAAAGGAGTGAAGGCAAAAAATTGCCAGCCAGCATATTTGACCACTTACATAAAACATTATCAAATTTCTTGTTACCTTTTCCCCATACTAAGATGTTGCCACTTGAATCTCCAGTAATGGTGTCACCGTTTTCAGAAAAAGTCACACACAAGACAAACTTTGGCTTTTCTTGTTTCTGCAGAATGTTGTAAATACAAATATTCAATCATTTAATCAAGACATCCTTTCATTTGTACTAATAATATCTAGAATCACAGTCAACCCAAGCTGGAGAGTGGAGAGTGTTAGCTGTTATAACCTCACTGTGTGCCTTTCATTTTCATATACCATTATGTAACTTATGCCATGAGATTATCTGATCTAAAATAAATACATTTCTGGCAACTCCAAATGGCTGGGTAATTATAAAGTGACAGACAGTTGAAGCAGAGGAGGGCTGAAGAGGATAAAGGGGCGGGCTGTGTTGCCATGGCTACGGTCTAAAGAACAGAGCCCCAGCATGGGAATAAAGCGCTCCCCTGAGCCTCTAAATTAGCCTCTGGGCGGCGGTGGCAATGGCCCCAGGAGACAAGAAGAGGCGCTGTCCCCTGGTGTCCCCCTGGCATTCTTACAAGGCTGCCAAGTGACCAAAGAAAGCACATGGGGTGTCTCGTCCTCTGCAAAGGCCAGTTCCCCTGCGGGTTTTACTCTTTGTGGCTCTCTGCCACCAGCCACGAGACTCTGTCCACCCTGGGCTGCATCCTTTCCCTGCTCTCCTTCTCGACTTCACCAGGGTCATCCATAAGCCACAGGGGATCCTCAGCTCTGTTAGGGATCCCAGGGAATTGTTTGGATCAGTGCATCTCCAGGGACACCCTCCCATTTGCCGGTGAAAACAACCGGAAAGACTGAGGCCTGAAAACTGCCTTAAAAGTTAGCTGGTCACACGTACCCTTCAGTGAAAAACAAAACAAAGAGTGTAACTTAACTGTACCTCAAACAATCCTTGCTTCTTAATAAGGGAGTTTCCTTCTAGCGTCCAAAAGTAGAGATGTGACTTTCCACATGTAACAATGATATTGGTGTCCGTGGGGTGGAAATCCGCAGCAAATACAGCTTCGTTAGAACACTTTAAGAAACCAGGAGACATAAATGCCTCAAAATCACTTAGATACTTAAGGAAATAAACAAAATATGAGCCACAAATAAATAATTCATTCAAGTTCAGCACTAGGCATTTTTGTTTTTCCCCCCACTTTATTCATCTTGCTATGAGCATTGAATTTAGACTTTTCCTGTGTTCCTACTAGATGGGGTGCAGTGCTAGACATTTTTACAGGCATTGTGCATAACACTGGGATGGCACATGCTATAAGAGTAATATTTCTGGGTAGAAAAGAAATCATAATGCAACCACATAAAAATATTTTCAAGGCAAAAACATCCATCACTACTAGCTGAAATGGTGATGACAACCATATACATTATTTAACATTTTCAATTCATTGAAAATATTTTTAAGGTTTTTGTAGATGAAAACTTTTAGAATGGGAAACAATTTTCAAATATAACTGGCTATAAATGAGAAAGTTTATCTAGGGCATATCTGAAGTGCCCAGAGCTGTTTTCTTTTTGATAGTGTTTCTAAAATAGGAATCTATGTTTTAGAAATGGAAAGCAAGCATTTGTGCTAGCTGCCTAAGATAGTTCAGGCATTTTGACTGTTTTTCTATCTTTACCACTAATGATGAAAGAACGCAGAGTGGGGGAAGGGAGGCTAGCTGGCAGAACATTTCAGTGTGTTACTTATCTGTTCAAATATACATATATTAAAAAATTTTTGTGTAAGTCTTACTGGGAATGTTCATACTTGTCTGCTATGTCACAATATAGCAATGTTTATACTAACTTAAAAAAAAGCTTTTTTTCTACATGGAACGAAATTGCAAAATTACCCATATCTAAGTTAAAATTCATAAAAATTTTTAGTCAAAATATCAACCTTTCTCCTCCGCTGACCCCTAGAAGTAATACATTACCAAATTACCAAAACCGATAGCAGGGAAATAAAGCCTGAGCTGGTTTATTCAGAAACTGGGGTAGGTCAACCTGCTCAAGCAGCCGAGTGTGTCCTGCCGTCCAGCGGGTTGAACGCTGGGAGGAACAAGAAGCAAGGACTGCCGGTTCCTGCCCTTGGGTAGCGAAGACAAGCGGAGTCAGAGGCGTCCACACCGCGCCAGCTCCCGAGGGGCAGCCTCGGGGACACTCGGGGAGCCCAGAGGGGAGAGAGGGGGCCTGGGGCCGGCACCACGCCGCGCTCACCGCCCCAGGCCCCGCGCCACCCCCTTTCCCACTGGCTCCTCCCCAGGGGGTCTTCCTCTCGGCCCATGCATCCCCAAGGCGTCTTCATCATAAGAAAGACCCCTCCCTGGGCTCTGCAACCCCCTGTCGCTACCACCCAATCTTCCCATTTAACCCCACTCCTAAAAGAGCCCCTGCCCTGGCCCCCTTCACCTCGAGATCACTCTCAACGCCTCTCCGTCGGGTTTCTGTCCCCTCATGCTCTCGGAAATGCTCCTCCTGAAGTGACTGTCACTTTTCAGGCCTCATCTCCCCGGACCCCCTGCTCTCTCTGGCATTGCTGCGCACCTCCTCTCTGAAACGCTGTCTCCCTCGGCTGCCGGGTCCCTCGACCCTTCTGGGCTTCCTGTCCTCTCGGCGCTCTTTCTTGGGGTTCTCCTGGCCTGGGCCCACCACTCTGCCTCTAGGTGCTTCACCCGTGTCGTCTTGTGGGGCTGTCAAGCCAACATCCCAGCCCAGCCACACCTTCCGTGGACACTGGGCTCATGGAGCCATTGCCTGCACTGTGTCTCCACCCATATGTCCCACAGGCACCTCAACTCCTCTCCTCCCCCTTCCCTCCCTTCTTTCTTGCCGTTGGGGTGCACCTGTCACTTCCTTGCTGTGCTAGAAACTCAAGAGTCATCTTCAGTCCCCCCCTCACCACCACTGGCAGCCGGGGACATGTCGCATCCTGCCAGCTTTCCCTCTGCAGACTTCTCACCCCTTCCCACACCAACCCTGACAAAACAGTCTCTTAACCAGTATTGCATCTCCCCTGGGTCTCTAGAAGGAACCCGGTGTGACATGCCCGAATGAAAACCTGCCCATGCGCTCCCCTGGGTTAAACGCCATCCGTGGCTCCCTGTGGGGGCACCCCTGGTGCCCCCCAGGCTCCTGCCAGCCTCCTCTGGGTGCCCCCTCCAGTCAGGCCGCAAGGCCCTGGAGCCCGCCTCCTCCCTCTGGGCTGGGCTGGCCGTCTCAGCCCCCAGGACCCATCCCCTGACCCTTTCCACGCTCATCCTGCCCTGTGTCCTGTCCTTGCCCCCTGAATGGCAGCTGCCGGATACACATCTGTGTCCCCTGAGCCATGAGCACCTTGAGGGCAGGTGCCACATCGAGCCATCTGTGCGCCCCCAGTGCCGGCAGCACCTGGCCCTGACGGTCTCTCAGACAGGCTACTGGATGAAGGAATAAAGGCCTTTTGTGGTCATTAGAGGTGGGGGTGGAAGCAAGCGCAGGATTGCAGTGAAGGCAAGAACTGAAGGACAGAAGAGAGAGCTGGACCAGCTCGGGGCTGACGGGGCACAGTCAGCCCCTAAGTCAGGAGGACGCGGTCATCTGCTCCCCGCCTCTCGCCCTTTGCTCACAGGGTCGCCACATGGTGGGACGTAGTGGGATGCCTGCCCTCCTGGGCTGACTGAACCTCATCCATGATCTTCCCCATCCCACCCACCCTGGGCAAAAGGACACTCCACTCCTCTCCTCAGCTCCAGGCGCCACACTTAGCCGGCATACTGCGCATGCTTCCCACTGGCCTGTGAGCCTCTGGGGACGAGACCAGGCCAGTCCTCGGTATACAGCAGGGCTGCTTGCAGGGCCTGACAGAAAGCAGCCTGCTGGGTGCTTTTGCCAAAGGATTGAACTAGGAGCAGCCAGGGATTCCCAACCCTGTCTGAAGGAGAGAATCATCTGATGGCTAAAATGCAGATGGAGGCTTCCTCCTCAATCCAGTGGACTGAAATCTCCACAGAAGGGCCCAGAATTTGGATTTCATACAGCTCCACTGCTTCTGACTGACTTTGGCTGCCCCGTTTCCCCGGAGAGTCCCTGTTGGTTCTAAGTCCCAAGACTGTCCACGATTTGGCCAGGGGTTCAGTGCTGTGGAACTGGCTCTTCGGGTGCCACTTTGCCAACCCCCACCCGGTAACTTGAATTCCAGGACTTGTATCCTGGTCTGATACATCTGACCCTGATTGTTCCTTCAGCCTGATAATTTAGGTCCATGTACTTGACCCTGGATATAGTAACTTGCCTCTGATTAATTCCAACCCAGCAACATAGCAAGAAGAACTTAAATACCTGCCCAGGATATGATAAGGCAGGGCTAGAGCATGAAGACAGGTGTCAGGAAACATGCCTGATTAGAATATAAGGTCTGCATACGAGAGACACAGAAAGTTAGATAGGTGAGGTTGGCTTGGGTCAACTTTACAAGTTTTTCTAAGGTTAATGGCTGCCAGGATGAGATATCGGTAATAATATCTCTAATAATAGGGGCCCAATGAGGATTTTAATAGGAGAAAAACGTAAGGAAGCTCAAGCAGAGTTCATGTGACATACTGCGCAAGGTGAATCAGGGCTGACAGAAGTCCGTGAGGGACGGCTGCAGGAGGAACCTGCTGCGGGGCACTCGGGATCTGGCCAGTGGCCCTTGCTCCTCATTCCTGAGTCCGTCCAGCTTTGGACACCCCCTTTTGCTGCCTGACCTGTTCCCTCACCTGCCCCACCTCAACTGGGAGAGCCTGGAGGGCCGAGCGCACGTCTCACTTACTACTTCCTACACCTCCTCAGCCTCCTCACCCAGTGCTGGGAAAGACTGGGCACTCATGGTCGACTAATGACGAATGAGAGAAAAAAGGAACAAATAAGCAGTGACCAAATCAAAAGGGAAGTGGCTTGTAAAATGAAGAAGAAAAAAAATCTCACAGACTTTGTGAAAAGTAAAAAATTCACAAAAACAAGACGCAAAACCTGCCAGGACTTAGGAATGGAGTCCAAGGGACTCACAGGTGTCCTGCCTGAGAGCTGGGGTGGGAAGGGGCACCCGTGAGGGAAGTGGGGAACGCGGGCCGGGGAGCCAGCTGCAGGGGAGGGCACCGAGCGTGCCAGCTCGGCTCCTGGGGAGCCCAACGCGAGGCTGGGACTGAGACCTTCACGTCAGCCAGCTTCTCCTCCTTCTGCCAGTCCCACACCGAGAGCACGTGGTCGTTGGAGTCATCCACGGCACACAGGCTGCTGCCTCCGTTCTGGAGAAGAAAAGAAGGTAGTCACAGGAAAACCACAGCTGAGAATAAAAGTGGTTAAATACGACTAAAAGGGAGCATTAGTTTAGTTTTAATAAAGAATATTCACCCACTGCCTCTGAAAGCCCTCACTTGGCCAGAGCCGAGGTGAACGTGGAGTGCTGAAGGGTCAGGAGCAGGGGAGACGGGAGCCGAGGCGATGGCTCTCTACACCCGGGCTCCCCTGAAGCCAGCCTCATAGGGGGCTGCAGAGCCCCTCTGGAGGGGACAGCACCCTGCAGCATGCCCGGGACGGGGTCTAACTGTGGCCAGAGTGTACACGAGGCTGTGGAAGGAGCAAAGGCGTCATGGGCATGCTGCTCGTGTGGGAATAGAAGTCCCTGAACTGGCTGGCATGGCTGAAAAGGAGGGTAAGGGAGGGTGTGTAGAGCTGGCCCAGCAGGTGGACGCAGGGCACATCACTGGGCCCCTGCCCAATCCCTGCTTGCAGCCAGGAAGTGCACCAGCCCGCCTGGGGATGGCAGAGACGTGCGCAGCTGCCACAAGGGCAGCAGGTGAAATCCAAGGCCGGAGTGGGTGAAACTGCCTTGAGGAACCTGGTGACCGTGTCCCTGAAGGGCCTCTCGCACCACCATGCCCCATGTGGGCAGCGGCTGGGAGTAAAGGGCTGGCAGTGGGAGACCCCCTGGGAACGGGGACAGGGGAGCAGCAGGCTTTCAAGAATTCTAATCCGTTCATACACCTGGGCATTTTCACATGTAACTCTGTCCTTCTCCAACCCTGAGTTGATTCTCTTCTTCTTAGGACCCAAGATGGGAAAATTTCCCAGGGCTTATACTTACGGATTTTGAGAACGCAATGCAGGTGACGGCTCTGTCAAAAAACCCGATTCCAATGACATGCAGCGTGTTCAATGTCACAGAATCCCAGATGCGTACATGTGGGGGCAATTGCTGTATAAAAAAGTGACAATTAGACAAATTTATCTTTTGAAGCTGAAAATGATTACCTAAGCCATAACTTCACTTTTGTTAAAACCAAAGATCTATATTTGAGGAGTCTGTGTTTCAATGTAAATAAAACATTCCCCATGGCTTCACAAGGTCATGATGACAAGTGGTCACTTTAACTTTCAGAGAACTCTACCGAGTTTTGAATTCTGAATAGTCCATTCTTGAAGATGGTATCACAGGAATTTTAATTTTAATTTGTACATTCAGGCATATTTGAATTTTAGAAATGAAAAGTGACAAGGAAAATTGAATATTCATGGATGGGTTATTCTTTTAAGGTTTATATTGTTACTAAGGTAAAAGCTGGACTAAGTTGCTCAAAACTCACCAACAAATAGTACAAAGAGCTCAGCACTCTTGGGCTCCATAAAAGCAAAAAAGGCAATCATTTATGCCCAGATAAAATTTGGAATTGTTATGATTAGTTCAAATTGCTCTCAGCTGTGTTCCTAGGTTATTTGTATTAATTTTTCTCTTCCTTAATAGAAGAAAGCTTCATAAGGCAATCAGCAGATTTATCAACAAAAACGGGACTAGCATTGTAATAGTGACCAGGGTAGGGGTTGGGTGAACTGGGTTGTGGTTTGGACTTGTCTCCAAGCAGCTGGGCATCTGCAGACAGTCTCCTGGCCTCTCTGGACCATAGTTTTCTTGAGCGTAAAGTGGAAGGATTGGCTCTGATAGCTATAACATTTTCTCTGGCTCTAAATTTCTGATTCAGTTTCAGTGACAGAAACTGAAATGCACTTTTAAGCCACTAGAGGGGGATCAATTGGTTTACCACAAATTACAAAGCAGAGTTAAAGGCTATTTAACATTACAAAGATGAAGACCTTGTTCCATTTATGTAATAGTAGTCTGATTTCCACAGTTCTCTTTTCCAGTGAGGAAATTCAATGGAAAATAGCATAAAGTTTAGTATTTAAAATTTGGTGTTATTAAAATATTTTCTGAAATATGACAGTATTTATATTTTCTGAAAGAAAACATGTTGACAAAAGTGTAAATACTTTACATGACTAGTTTCAGGTAATGTATTGTGCAATAACAAGCTATGCAAAAGCAGACATCGAAAAGGTACAAAGAATTTTGAATAAAATGACAATGAAAACAGACTTTGGTAATTAAGTAGCTGGAAAACACTTTTAAATTGCTCTCTGATTCACTTATTTGTTAAATTCCACTAGTTCCCTTTCTGATTCCTTACAATACAAATTAAAGTTTTGCTGAAGTGCTACAAAATTTGTGCTACAAACCTCCTGGCAGCCTTAGTAAATTGCATGCAGAACTCAACTCCATGGGTTCAAGTCAAGATTACAGGGTATTCGCGGCAGAGGGTGTCTGAAATTTCTTGAAGAGGCAAAATGTCCCATGTCCAAATGATTATTTATTATGATTTTAAAGTTTTTAAGTGTCTACCTTAATATTTTCATGTCCGTCATGTGTGTAAATAAGTATTTTAACAGTTAGTGAATCCAAAGGCAAGAACAATGTTATTTAAGAATTTGCTGAAATGAAGGCGAGCTCAAGGGGTTTTTGAGATCATTGTAAGAATTTTAATTTGCAATACAAATGCTACTGAGAGATTAAGGAGTTTTGTGAGACTGTAATATAATTAAGCAGGCTTATACATCTGCAAAACTGTTTACAGAAAATTATTTTGTGCTATGGTTCATTACAAAAATATGAAAAATAGTATTACTCACTTTTCCATCCTTAGATGTACCTGCCACTTGCCCTGTTGCTATGGTGATCCTATCAGGATGAACAGCTAGGCTATAAAAAGAAAATTTATAAAAACATTCACACTTTAAAGGTATAACCAGAAAGTTAGGATTTAACAAATTATTATGATTACTGAATCATCACACAGATATTTCTTTTTACTTTCTAGTATATTAGAATAGCCAAAGGGAAACACCTGAAGTTGCTGAACTGTAACCTAGCTGCCTTGATTTCTGATAATGATTGTATAATCATCTAGCCTTTATCCTGGGATTGTAAAAACCCTGTGACTGGCCCTCACTTTTACCCCCTTATCCTGTTTTTCAACTTTAGAGTCTTATGATCACTAAAGACAGCCCCTAATGTTTATTAACGAAGGGCCTTGAGTCAACCTAGAACTAACCCACCCCAATTCCAAAACTATCTTGCTAGACAGAGCTGAATTTAACCAAAACTGGCCTGCCTGATGTGCAGCAGCTTAAACTTTAACCTATAAGTGACCTACACCTCATTATAGTATTAAAAATCATGCCTATCATCATATTAAGCCATTTGTTTACATACATTCTGACTGAGCATATAACCAACCTGAGCATGCTTAATAATCAGATCATCATTAACCTCGTCTCAAGCCACTGTGCTCATTATCCTAAAACCTGCCCATCGTTTGATCTATGAAACTATCAGAGTTACTGCAGTTTGAGGGGACAGATTTTTAGGCCGACAGGTTGTCTAATCTGCTTTGTGCCTAGCAATAAATTCTCTCTCTCGTTGAAACCCCGGTATCTCAGGAATTGGTCGTTTGAGCGCACTGGCCAGAGAACCCACTGCTTTTGATAGGTATCAAAGGAAAGCTTTATTTTTCCCTTGTTCAAATATACTTAGACAAATATTTAAATATAAGAAATTAATAATGCCTGACCTCTTACAGCCTCAGGAGAAATCCTCTTGAGTACCTGATGACCTTAGGCAACTAGTGCCTATTTCATTTCTTAAGTCCTTTATTTCTTCTCAAGAATTTTCAAACTCAAGGAAAAAGCATCCTTTCCAAACAGATACCATTTCAATCTCAGGACCACTTTATTAGCCTGCAACTTTTATTAAGAAGTAATTTTGAGTGTATCAAAGAACAAAGATGTAATCTTTTGCCAAGACAATTTTTATAATTGACCAGGGACCTGGGATAAATGCCAACACACCAGTCCATCTATCCATCCGTCTATCCTTCCAGGAGACACACAATCCCTATTAAGAGCTATAAACAAATTATGGGAATAGCAGACTAGCCACAAACCCCAAGGCAAACCACTCCTATTTTTATTAAAAAAAAAAAAAAAAAAAAAAAAAAGTGAAGGCCCACATTAGAAGCCTCTTGGCATGTGATGTGTTTGAAGACGGTATCCAAACAGGGATCTCTGGGAGCTCTCTGTTTAGGTAACATGATTGGTTAAGATTATGTGTTGTGAGGACAGAAAACTAAAAAGGAAAGGTGTCTTTAGAGCCACGTAGCAGGTAGACAACACAGTCCACAAAGAAGGGATCTCCCCAAAGATCTTCTGTTCTCAGATCCCTCTTCCTCCCTTTGGTTCTGGCCCAACATCAACCTCTGGCTGCTAACGCAGCGTCACAGGGGCGGGTGCCACACTGCCCCAGGCCTTACCACTTGACGTCGTCGTTGTGGCCCGCGTAGTGCCTCTGCAGCTGCTCCTCCACGTTGTACAGCACCACCACCGACGCGATGAAGTACACCGTCTCCCCCGTGGGAAGCAAGTACAGGTTATTCCGACAGTCTCGGCCTCTGTACCCGTAGCTTTGTGTAGGTCAAGAGGAAATTTTTTTTTTTCAGGAAGAGCTGACAACTCCTCAGCTTTACTCAACTGGTGCAGGCAGTAAAATTCAATAGGACTTGCCACCAAATTCACTACTTTAAATAGCATTAAATTACACAGACTCAGTGCCCAATGCATTTGACCCCCAAGGAGCATGCGGTGAATTGGAAATGGTCCTTGATTTAAGGTAAGCAGCAGTTCACAATTTTATTTTGAGACAGGATGTGTTATGTGTGTGTCATATTTTAGAAGTGGATTTTCAGCTTGATCCACAATGAGAATTTATTATATTATTTATGAACGGCAACTTGATGAGGCGTTTGCGGTTACTGGGAGGTGAACTCCTTTCACTTTATCTGGCCCGTCATGGATCTGGGAAGCAGCAGCAAGGGGCCCAAGTTCTTGGTTGAACTATCAGAGTTTAACATGGATGCTTGTCTTGCTCGTACTTGGTATGCCGTTAAAATATCCCCAGCTGGTCTTCTGCAAGGGTGACTAACATGAGAGCATTCTGCTAAACAGTGCCACCCCAGCCCCCCAGTTGCAATCAGTGCAGCTCGTAGATTTGAAACTTATTTTAGGAGAATGCTGGAATTCTGCTCATAAAATTGCTTTCTCTTTCCTTTCTGCTGCCTCTCTTTTGTAACACGTGTCTCTAGTCATCTTGCTACTTGCTCAGATCTGCTGAACTATCCTCTTAACCTATGGTCTATTTCTACCTCTTGGATATCTGGTCTTTTAAAGGAGAGGTAAGGGCTAGGTTCTGTGGTCTAGAATTAGAAGGAATGACAGGGCTGAATCATCTTTCGCTCCCCATGTTATCATCATTTGAGATGCGAGTCGACAATTTGGGAACTGAAATTGGCCTTACTCTGGGGCTTAATGAGAGTGACTCAGCCTAGTTCTCCAATCGCAATTGGGAAATGAATTGAGTCTTTATTATAGTTTGTGGCATTTGTAACTTATTTGGAAAACATAAAATATTGCTGAAAAATGTTAAGTGATGATACGGTTCCAAATATTAAGAAAAAATAGGTTTTTGACATTCCTTATATTTAAAAATATTTAAAATAAATTTTAAGATACTAGTAATTGGCTTTTATCTGCCTTAGTTACTGAGCCAATCATGAGCTTCTTTTTTTTATTGTAATCTAGAAGCTAAATCTTTCACTTAAAAATCCTTTTTTTTTTTTACATTATAAAAGAACTTGTAAAAGGTGCAAACACCACCGAAATATTAAGAAGGTAAAAAATGTAGCCCTCCCACCCCCTTGCCCCAACCATTTCCAGTTCCTTTGGGATAATTATCCCATTAAGATTTTGGGATGTATGTTTCCAATCCTTGAACACTATTTTGAGAGCAAATCACTTCTACATGGATTTGAAAATAACCCAGTGAAAAATATCACTTATCTGGAGCAAATTCTACAGATTTATATCTTCTAAAACTTGAACAGATTTGACTTAACCAATTTAAACCATTATTGACTTGAAGAACTGAATCACTTCAATTACAATGTGTCAAAATACATTCCAAACAGGCCCATAGGTGAATGTCTATGACATCTGAATCTGAAAAAATAAAAAATGTATTTTTGAGGAGAAGTTTAGGTACAGGTGATAATTTAAAAGAAATTTCAAAGAATATGAGTCCATTGTCTCAAATAGTAATTCTTCTCACTGAAATTAGAGCAGCTTCAATTTAAACCAACTTCTTATACTTTGTGTTCAGGGCTTGGCGTTAAACAAGTGCTCAGTAAACATTTGTGTGAAGGTGAAGAAAGGATTTTTACTCTTTGTCTTAAAATCTGCATGGACTGAAAGGTGGCCCCTGCAGGCTTCCTCTAAAGGAATTCACCCTTTCCCACAGGTTCTGTTTTCTTGCCGTTTAGTTGCTTTTCCCTGGAAGCTCGTTTACTTTCCCAGACTTCGCACCGTGAAGCCTGTGCAGCTCTAAGTCAAGAATGTTAGCTGTATGGTCAACTCAGGTTTCGGTGGCCCAGATTTTTAGGGGGCTTTTTTTTTTAAAATAAATAGTATTTTATCATGGCTACATGTCAATTTTATTTGTGCCATTCAGTATACTCCCTGCATTTAGTACTCAGACATTCCCATCACGTCCACAAGCCCTTCGATGAGTTGGTGTGGTAAGTTCAAGCTCGGCCCCTAATGGCTCCCCACTTGGCTTGAGGAGGGAATGTTCAGTGTCCTCTAATACTTTAGTAATGTCCTCTAATACTTTATTTTCAGAGTATTCCTCCTTCTTTCTTAGGGTTTAAAAACTTTTTTTGCTAGCACAGTTTAGTTTCAATTTCTAATATCCCCATTGTCTCATTCTTAAGTCCAATATTTCCTTGCTTTTCTGTCCATCCCTGACGAGTTGACTAAGTATATGATAACTATGGATTTAAAATAATCAGATATTTTCATTAGAATCCTAAATTCTACCCACTTGTGATTGTTTTCATTAAGCTTGCTTCTCTATATATTTTTAACTAACTTTAGCCTGTTGGTAAGATTGAAATTCAGGCCAGAAACTAGTGATGCATTTTCCTCTGACCAAAAATAAATAAATAAATAAATAAAAATAAAAAATAAATTAAAATTTCATACAGTCATTTAACATGTTAATATTTTCTTTCAAGGAAAAATAATGTAAATGTACTTGAGCAGGAAACATAAACATTTCATTTGGGAGTGGTAAGTCAGTTTCCCCCATATCCTGTGGCTTTACTGTGCCCCTCCTTCGCTAGAACACTGTACTGGGTTCTGACATACGGTACAATTTTGTTAAATCCATTTTTTTTAAAGTGAAAGTTGAATATTTTGTTTTTTAAAAAGTAAAGAGGTCCTAAGTGTTCTGAATTTCTACAGTTAAACTTCAAGTTCAAGGCATTAGCTAACGGATGACTTCGTGTGTGGCCGTCTGTGAATAAAGGATACACCCATTCCAGTTTAAGTCTCTTGGCTGGCAGTTCTACTTTTGCTTCCAAATTGTAAGAATCCACTTGATCTTTGGGCATGTACATGGTAACGGGACGTCCACGAAGAAACATTTTTACATATCCTTCTTCTACAAAAAGAACAAAGATGTAAGTAAGACATCTCAGCACCCAGTCCCAGGGTCCCAGAAAACAAATGCTATACCTTCTCTAGCCTCTCAATGACAAAGGGAAAACATTACCCTTTGTGTCATTTCTAATTAATGTCCTAGGGGAAAAATAACTAACACACAAAATTAAACAGTTTGAAACAAAAGTGTGCATATGGTTTTCTTTTGACACTCTGCTTAAGGATTTGAAATATATTAGAAATTGCAAAAGGGAGGAAAGAGCAGTTCTTTTTCAGGAGAAATTTTAGTGCTTACATTTTCTTTAACATCAGAAGGGGAAAAAATGTCACTCCAAAAATTACAAGTAACACAGAATCCACTTAAATTTTTTATTGAGTTTAATGTATATACAATCTCAATATCAAAATTCATAAAATAACTTTCAATATTTAAATCTGTTTTCTAAAGTGCAATGTGAAGATATATCTTTATGTATCTTTTACATTGGACAATTCTTTCAAGTGTAAAGGACACAGAATCAGCAGAAGTACATGCTAGAACACATGCAAAAAGAAAAATGTCATAGAAAAGCTAGAAATGGAAAACAAAAGAAGACCCATTAGAGAGAGAAATATGGAAAGTAAAAGTCTCTAGAACAAACATGTCTATATAAAATAACTTTTGATGTTTTAATAAACAAATTACAGGAACAAAAGTAAAAATCAATATTATATTGACTTGGGGAAACTCCTAGACCTAAAAAGAAAGAAAGAAAGAAAGAAACAACTTGGGATTTCTCAACTAGAGTTTTCTGTATATAACAAGAACAACGAAAATGTCTTGTGACTCCTGATGAATTCTGTTCAGATTCAGAACTTGCTAAATGATGCTTTGCTGCCAAAGAACCCAACCTTGACGGCATTTAAATTGGGCAGTTGGGACCAAGGACATCTGTACATAATTGAACAGAAAAATCATCCACATAGAGGAAACTGGTAAGGAAAGGTTGTGAAATCACTGCAGTACCGTGAGAACAAAGTTTACAAATTAGTTTTGTAGGTATTACTCCTAAGGATTTTCAGAAAACGCCACATGCGATATTGCTTAACATTTAAGGGGCATCCAAGTTTGTTACTGTGTGCATGCATTTCAGGTCTTCAAAGCGTGCATGCGATACTCTCCACGCTGCGTAATGACTACGACTTTGAATTAAGAACCACTCTGCGTTCACTCCTGGGAACGTCCTGCTAGCTCCTGCGTGGCACTGATGAGCCCATTCACCCGGTGCACTTGCCTATTCACCCCCAGCTCCCCCGGCTGAGGCTCCTGTCACTGCAGGCTCCCCCGGGTCATTTTATGAATTGCTGCCAGCCCCACCAGGGCCCAAACTGGATCTGCCCAAGTCCTTCCTCCACTCAAAATTCTTTGCCTGCTCTCCTCTTGCGGACGCAGCGGGTTGAACCGCCCTGCCAGGCTCTCCCCTTACATGACTTCCCATGCCATAATCCTGCACTCTCCTCTCTGGCAGTCCTGTCTCTGACCCTGCTCAGGCAGCCTCTGGGCCTCCGCGCATGCTCTTCCCTCCCTTAGTCCTTCACACCAGTCCCAGCTTATGCACTGAAGAACCTGCAAGCACCCAAGAGACTATGAGGAATGCAAAGTGGGGCAGGCGTTACAGGGTTCCAGGGTAAATGAAGAGTGATTTCATCAAACTCCTTTGTAAGAAATGAGTCAATCCTGTCCCAAGGTTCAAAGCTGAAAAAGGCCACTATGGATTTACATAGTAAGTGTCCACAAAATATCTCCACATGTGATCTTGTGGTTATGTGCTGGGAAGAAGACCCTGTGACGGAGGCTTTATTACTGCACAAGTCTAAACTACCGGACCTGGACAGAAAAGCACTGAATTTAGCCTTGGCACTGTTTTATACTGGTGATTCAGACATTCTACAACTGAAAATAAAATGCAGCAAGGGAAAGAATGTTTTTCTCAGGCATGTTAGGGTAATAGCACAATTACCAAACCCAAAGGCGGTTCAGTGGGGACAGAGGCCAGCCACAGTGCAGGGTACAATTTCAAACATCCAGGGGGGCCCTATAGCTCTCTTAAAGTTGATACGGATTTTTCAAAGTTTCTGTAATCAGCCAATAATCAATCAAGATCCAAATCAGAGCCACTTAGGACTAAGTCCATCCAAGGAAATGCTCAAGAATGCTTTTAATTTGAGGTATGTCGAGCGGTCTGCATCACAAAAGCATTTTCATACAAGAGTATCTGTTTCCTGTATGAAAGAAGTTTCTGCAGCCTGACTGAGGGCTTCTGCGCAGAGAGCTATGAGCTTCCGAAATGCTTCCTACCTTTGCAGTGTGTCACCCGGCGTTTCCCTGCTGATTTCAGAGACAGAGACAGAAGGGCTAGATAAATAGACCGTGTAGCACTGCACGTGTGAGTGGCCTGCCTGCTCCATCAGCTCCCTGCCCCAGGGAGAAAACCCAGAGCCACTGCAGGGATTCTCACAGGGCAGTCAAGATGGAGCTCTGTGAGCTCTGGCCAAAAACATTTCTGTTGAGTAATTTCACACTTTTCGAAAATGAGTTGAAGACTAAAGCTCATGCTGATAAATATAAAACTCTGATTTTTTTTTTGTTTTAGTTCCCAACTTAAGAAAAAAAAAAACTGGAAACGGTAAAATTAAATGAATTTATTAAATTAACTACATACTGGTCAATTTGTTTGCACTTTAAATGCATTTAAAAATAAGGTAACAATGCTAAAAAAGCATCTACCATATAACAAAATGCATTTTTAAAAAAAGATATATAGAAAGGTATCTGTGAACTATTAGTTTGCAGTTTGGGAAATCAAAGACAGAAAAGAAAAGCTAGATGAAGTTGTAACTTGACGCATCAGAAACTTTCCCTTTAGGAGAATTGCAAATGTTGATGGCAGGAGCCAGGTTTGTAGAGGAGTAACGAAAGAAACGTAAATTTTTTATCCTAGAAATTCAGTTACAGCCTAGGTGGTGTCATGTCACTCTACCCTCTCATCGCCATATCTTATATCAGTTTTAAGGGGGCTCATTAAAAGGTGTAGCCTTTAGGATCCTTTTACTGGTAGCCCCACTGTTATTAGCGGAGCTGCTTGACCAAGCTGACCTACCGCCGTCAGCTCCCATCAGCTCCACCACACAAACGTCAAAGGTTCTGTGTGTCAAAAGTTGGCCCTGTGAAATAGCTACTTATTTGTGTGAGGGGTACCCATAAAAAAAAATTAATTCTGACTTACCTGCACTGAACACGGGTTCCTTGGGTTTGCTGTGAAAATAAAACAAAACCACTTTTTAAAGGGAGGCTTAAATGTGTAATTTCATTCACATGACTCCGCAGTCATTAGCTGCAGTGATTTGTCATAAGAAGGCTGCACAAATTATGTGTGTTAATAAGGAAACAAACCAATTTACCTGCAAAAAGGAACGCATATAAATAAAAATGTCCAAAATTAGGTCCAAGAGATTCTAATCCTTGTAGTGATAATCCACAACTTTATCACCAAAGTTGTGCTTTTTATGAGAGCAAGTAAGTGCTCGGGGAAGGAAAAAATGTGACTTATCAAGGTGGGAACAGACCCTCTTGAAGTGTAAAAAACTTTGCTTTTCTTTCCCGCAGCCTTATGACAGGTTTTTAAAAATGAGCACATTCCTGACAAAAGGCTTTTTGGGCCAGGGCATGCAGAACCATCTCCTATAATAGGCGTCTGTGTCCTGAGAAAGACAAGAGGGTGGGAGAACAGGAGAAAGAATGGTAAACAGCAGGGAAGTGCTGTCCTCTGGCTTAGCCATCCCAGTGGAGATCTGGGGACACCACCACTGACTTCGGCCATCCTGGCGCCCACCACGGAGCAGGCTAAGCCCGTCCCCCGAAGGCTCTAGGGACAGCATCGCAGGTGGCCTGTGGCCATCCAGGGGCAAGGCCTCCCCCAGGAGAACCTTCCATAAGAATTTCCCAATGCGGAAAAGAGGAGGCCACCTGTGGGCGGTCAGCATCGCCCCCATTCCAGACAAGGAAGGGATACTCAGGGAGAGGACCTGTGGGCCCTGTCCAAGCCCAGAGCAAGAGCTCGAACCCAAAGTCTGAGACCACAAAGTTCAGGCTGCGCCCAATTTTCTACCCAGCTTCCCAGATTATTCCCACTTTCAGATGTGGAACAGGACAACTGAAACATATGAAACCCATCCCCAGGAGAACTGTGAGGAACACTGGTTTACTCCTCACTCCTTAAATACTGCTAGAGGCTATACATGGTTTCCTTTTCTGCAGAAAGGTGGAGGGGCTAAAATAGCTGGGCAATATATTCCTCATATTACTTGTTTTCTCCTTAGTTTTTCATTTGAAATACATTGAAAAACACAATGAGTAAAAGCTATCCTTAATCCCACCACGTAATAGTGTTATTTATTAATATCCTTGATTTCCAGTTACGTTCATGCAGTACGTGGCGGAAAACTACTCCACCAATTTTTTTAGTGGGTTACGCTCTGTTCAAATGTGCTTAAGGTAGTTGGTTCTGCCACAGGCTTAGCTTTCCAAATTCTTAACTTTGGTAACTGAAAGTAGTGCTATAAAATCATGGCAGCCTCTTAACATAGAAGCCGAAGTCCTTACAACGGCCCTACCACGCGATCGCCTCCCGACCTCATGCCGGGCCCGTCTGTTTTTCTGACCTCATCTCTTTGCACCCTCCTGCTCAGTTACTGCGCTCCAGCCACCCTGTACTCCTCGCTGTTCCTGGGACCTCCAAGGACACTCCTGAGTCCAGCCCGAGCTCATGCCTTCTCTCCTCCTGGACCATGAGTCCCTCAGAGCCACGTGGCCCCTGCTCTCAGCCTGTGCTCAGATGAGCTCTTCCCAGACACTGCCACCTGCCTCCTGCCTGGCTCCCAACACTCCTATTTCCCTCTCCTGCGTTACTTTTCTCCATGGCATTTACTAGCCATATCAGTTTATTTCGTTTCTCCCCGTTAGGGTATCAGCTCTGTGAGGACAGGGATTTCTGTTTGTTTTATTTGCTGCTATATTCCCAGTGCCTATAGCAGTCCCCGGCATCCTGGAGGCACTCATAGATATTTGTTGAGTTAATGAATGAATACAGAGGGCAGAACCGGGAGCGCTGCATAACAGCTAAGATATGTTGTTGTTGATTAACCTGAAGCTCTTTACTAACCACTGGGCTGGGCTGAGCTAAATGACTTTAATCGACTTTCTTAACTATAAGTTTTATGTTTAGTGTTTCATGATATATATATGTTCATCCTTTTACCTTTAATCTGTTTTTTGTGTCTTTATGTTTTGAAACGTGTTTCTTGTAAGCACCATATAATTGGATCTTGCTTTTTTATCCAATCTGTCTTTTCCTTTTAATTAGCTGTTTAGTCCATTTACACTTAATATAATATAATTATTGATATATTTGGATTTAAATCTACTTACTTAGTGTTTGATTTCTATTTGTCCCATCTGCTCTTTGTTCCTGTTTCTTCTCTCCTACCTTTTTTTGCAGAAGAGGGGGTGAATGAGGTGTTTCATTTCTCTGCATTCCATTTGATCACATCTAGTGACATTTTAGTTATGCCACTTTGTATTAATTTTTAGAGATTACAATTTGCATCTAATTTATCACATACAATTTTTTATATGGTTTGAATTTCTATTCCAAAGATAATGATAATGGAACCAGTTTTCAAAATAACGCTGCTAGTTACAAATTTTTAAAGGGTCAATTCTGTACTACAAAACATAACATGAGAATATCATGGCAGCCCATTGGCAAATAGGGTAAATTAAAATAATGTAGGTTGGTTTTACTCTTAGTATTCTATTGTAATCAAAATTCCTTCTTTTGTAGAACTATTTTAAAAAAGAAAATTTGGAATTACATTTTCATACTGTTGGCTTCCATTCAACTAAAGAGGTTAATTGCCTGTTTTGAATTAGGGCCATTTATTTTGTATCCTTTACTTTTCATTTTGTACTTAAGATTATCTATAATGCACTCTCTTGTACAAAAACAAAACAAACAAACAAAAAACCCCAACAACAGAAAGACGTTTTGTGAAATGAAATGGAAGAGATTTATACTGCTACATGTTTAGATGTGTGAACAAAACTTTTACCCCTAAGTATTTGTGCAGAGATATTATATCTAATTTTGTCTATCTTCAAAAAATATTCTATTATGGCACAAACAATGTAATAACCTTAAAACAGTATGTTTATATAGTATCTTATCTTCTTCCACCCTGTGCCAGTTTGTATATATTATGTCCCCCAGAAAAAGCCATATTCTTTAACGCAGTCTTGTGGGGGCAGATTATTAATTTTGATTAGATTGGAATCCTTTGATTGAGTGTTTCCATGGAGATGTGACTCAATCAACTGTGGGCGAAACATATGATTAAATTATTTCCATGGAGGGGTTACCCCGCCCATTCAGGGTAGATGTTAATTGGATCACTGGAGTCATATAAAGGAATTCACAGACAGAAGGAACTCAGAGCAGCTGTTAGTGACATCCTGGAGAGCAACTGAGAGTGACATTTTGAAGAGGAGCTGCAGCTAAGAGAGGACAAAATGCCCAAAGAGCAACACTTTGGAGAACATCATCTATGCAACCTGGGGGCAAGTGGATGCCAGCCACGTGCCTTCCAAGCTCACAGAGGTTTTCCAGACACCAATGGTCATCCTTCAGTGAAGGTACCCTGTTGTTGGACACTTTATGGCCTTAAGACTGTAATTCTGTAACCAAATAAACCCCCTTTATAAAAGCCAATCTATTTCTGGTATTCTGCATAATGGGCAGCATGAGAAAACCAGAACACACCCCTTGTGCTCTTGTCATATGTTTTACATCTATAAATGCTATAAACCTCACAATACATTGTTATTACTTTAAATAGTCAGTAGTCTTTAAAGAGAATTATAGATACATAAATCATATATATTCTTGTTTTATATGAATACAAATTACATAATTATACATATTTATATATATAATCAATAAAAAAACAAGTTCTTTATATGTACTAACATATTTATTCCTTCTAGTGTTCTTCATTTCTTCCTAAATAATTGTGTTTCTATCTGATATCATTTCCCTCAGTCTAAAGAACTTCTTGCAGTATTCCTTATAATACAGGTCAGCTGAAGACAAATTCTTTCAACTTTTGTCAGAAAATGTCTTTATTTTACTTTCATTTTTGAAAGATATTTTCACCGGATGTAGAATTCTAGGATGACAGCTTCAGCTCTTTAAAGATGCTTCTCTACCATCTTTTTACATCCATTTTCCTGATGAGAGGTCAGTCATCACTCTGTTGTTCCTCATTATGCAATGTGTTTTTTTCCTCTGGTTGCTGTCAAGATATTTTCTTTATCTTTTGTTTTTTAAAAGTTTGACTAGGCTGTGCCTAGAAACTGATTGGAATTCTCTGAACATCTTGGGTCTGTGAGTTGCTATCTTTCATTAATTTTGGAAAATTATTGGCCATTATCATTTCAAATATTTCTTCTGTCCCATTCTCCCTTCTGATGGGACTCCAATTCCACATATGTTAGATTGCTTGATATTAACCCACAAATCTTGGATGTTTTATTCCACTTTTTCCCTATTCTTTCTTCTTGTGTTTCAGTTTGGATCATTTCTTTTGACTCTTTTCAAGTTCACTAATTTTATCTTTTGGTGTGTCCAGTTTCTGACAGCATATGTTTCATTTCTGGCATTTTCATATTTTCCTTTCTATAGTTTCCATCTCTGTTGAAACTGCCCATCTGTTCACATTCGTGGTCTATCTTTTCCACTACAATATTTAACAGTTATCATAGCTATTTCAGAGTCCCTGTCTAATTCCAACATTTGGCCCATCTCTAGGTCTGGCTCTATTGACTGTTTCCTCTCCTGAAGATGGGTCATATTTTCTTCTTTTCAATGTGTTTCACAAGTTTTTATTTAAGCTGAACACTGTTTGTTAAAGAACAGTAAACACTAAGATAAATAAAATATACGTCCAGAAAAGGGCAAGTGTCTTCTGCCAGGCCATTAGTGTGGGGTTGAGTCAATTTAGTCTGTAGTTAAAGTAAGACTGGCCTTAAGGCTGCTTTAGTTACTTTGAGTCTTACCATAGGCTTCAATGTATTTGAGGATGGGATCAGAAACTTCCCTTTCTCAGGGTTTGAAATCTGCATGCCAGGCAGGGTTCTCCTGCCCTGTTCTCAGACTTCAATGGGTCCTCTATGCAACTGTACCTCAGAGGGGGTCTCTTGGGGCTCCCCTGTCCCTTTCCCAGCAGTAGAGTGATGTAACCTGGTACCCAGTGCAGAAGAGCCTGGGAATCCTCTAGTTTTCCTGCTCTGCCCTCAGACTTCAGCAGGCCCTGTGTGTCTGTACCTCTGGGTGTCCCTGTCCCTGTGGTGGACAGCTGCTGCTAGAACTTGGTTTAAGGTCTGGAGTCCCTGTGGAATTCCTCTCAATTCTCCATGTCCGAAGACGTCAGCAGGCAGGTGGCCTGTGTCTGGGTGGGTGGAAGTATCAGAAATCTTGCCTCCCCCTCTACCCCTGCAGCAGTAGACAGCTGCTGCCCGGTCCTTGGGGAGGGCCTGGAGGGCCTCTGGAGTTTCCTTCAGTTCTCCCAGGCCTCTGTGCGCCTACACCTCACGGGGCTCTCTCTCAGCTCCCTCTAACCCTCCTGCAGTAGTGGTCGGCCACCTCCTGGCACGACTGCAAGGCCCACAGGGTGGAGAATTTTCTCGGTTTTCCTGTTCCCTCTTAGACGACAGTAGGTCTGATACCCCTGTGCCTCTGAGTGGGTCCCTTTCAGTACTCTTGTCCTGTCATGAGCACTCCCTGAAGGTCTGTGGAAAGGAGAGCACTGTGTGTGTTTGTGTGTGTGTATGCATGTATAGATTCCCCAGTGACTGGAGCACTTCAGAATTCTAAATGATCATGCCAGTCCACACTTGGCCTTCAAAAACACTATAAAACTGCAGCTGCTTTCTTCTTACTTGCTTCTACAAAGGCTTCCTTCTCTTCTGCTGCTCTGCCAAAGAGAAAAGCAGCCATGGGTCCAGTCTCTCCTAAGTGGGGTGTGCTGGTTTGAATTTATTATGTCCCCCAAAACACCATGTTCTTTGAGGCAGTCTTGTGGGGGCAGATGTATTACTGTTAATTAGGTTGGAACTTTTGGATTAGGTTGTTTCCATGGAGATGTGACCCACCCAACTGTAGGTGACAACTCTGATTAGATAACTTTCATGGAGGTGTGGCCCTGCCCATTCAGCCTGAGCCTTGATTAGTTTATTAGAGAACTGTATAAGATCTCAGACAGAAGGAGCTTGCTATTGCAGCCAAGAGAGTCATTTTGGAGACAGACATTGAAAGTAGGCTTTTGCTAGTCCGGAGTTTGCCTGGAAGAAACTGAGACTACCCACAGACACCTAGAGAGAAATGTCCTGGGAGAAAGCCATCTTGAAACCAGAACCCTGGAGCAGATGCCAGCCACGTGCCTTCCCAGCTAACAGAGGTTTTCCAGACACCATTGGCCATCCTCCAGTGAAGGTATCCTACTGTCGATGCCTTACCTTAGACACTTTATGGCCTTAAGACTGTAACTTTGTAACCAAATAAACCCCCTTTATAAAAGCTGATCCATTTCTGGTATTTTGCAAAACAGCAGCATTAGCAAACTGGAATAAGGGATTTGTCACTTTCTCCATTTTATTTCATTATGTTCCTTTGTGACCTCAGCTCTCAGGTGGGCTTAAAATAACTATGATTTTTGTAAATAACCTGGCTTGCTCTTGTTGTTAGGGTAGGAGTGAAACTCTTTTGGGGTATTCTGTGTGCTAATCAGATGCAGAAGTCCTAACTATAAATTTTACATATTATTAGATTCACAGGTGGGGTAAGGATAGAAGAGGAAAGGTTAAAATAAAAGATGACCAGGCAAATCTACTAGTTAGAAAAACACAATCAAAAGGAAGTAATGTGAGCACTCAGAAGACAGGAAAGCTAGTTTTTTTATCATGCAATTTGATCACAAAAGTAAAAAGACGCAAAAGTTATGAACACAAAAATAAAGCAATCTAGAACCTTTCCTAGAGATAGTAAAAAGCAATTACGGATTAAGTTCCTCTTAGAAAGAGAAAATATAAAGGGGAATTTGAATTCCAAATACAAGGAAGCCTGTTGACTTCTGATGCTGCAGTACTGTAAGAGAAAAAAGGAAAGATTTCTATTAAAAGATTAGGAAAATGTATGTTGAGCATTAACAACTGAAGGCCCCTGACAGAGGTCCTGAATAGCACTACAGTATTTATATTTCTGTGGATCTTGCTCTCAGCTATGAATCAATTTTTTTGGACTATTACATTTGAAAATATAGTATTGCTATATTTCATTATTCTAGAAAGTTCTATATTTACAGAAAAAGTACTATATTTATCCCTACCCATTAAAGTCTTTTCTATCTGAACTAAGCCAATGCTTACAGTTAAGAAGAATCCTGAGGAAAAATTAATTCTTCTCTGTCATGCAAGTCTTCCAAATGCAAACCAATAAAATGACAATGACTCTTCCCAGTCATTGATGAAAGGGGAAATTGATAGCATGTGCAATGACAACAGGGATCCAAAATTAAAGATGCTCTGGCTTCTAGTCAACATCAATTCATTGGAGCAGCACCCTGAACACCTGTCCTTTCCAGTTACGGGAGCTCGGTGTGGGCCCTTCAAACCTGGCAGGCCTGGAAACATGCTTGGGCTGTGAGTTCACCTGGTGTCTCTCAAGGTGTCATGGAACTGGTTGCCCATTCCTTAAGGTGCCCTAAAGGAAAACAGGAAGCAGGTGACGGCGGCCCCTTGGGGGAGGGGGAACAATGCCCAGTCCTGTTCCAGGACAGGTGCGCACCCCAGGCCTAAACAGACTTCACTTGTCCCTTCTGAGAATGGGGTCAACAGAGGTGTCCCCACACATCCCTGAACCCCACGAGAGAAGTAAGCCTAGAAGAAACAGTTTCTCCCCTGGTCAACAACCCCTCGTCTCTGGGATGTTTTAGGTTAGTATTTCCAGAACGAACGGAGTTGTGGTCGGCTGGGGGTTTACTGCTCTGTTTGGCAGGGCGGAGGTGTTTTGAAAGAGCTTGGCTATAAGCTCACTTTGCTTGGTTGCTTCAGGAGGCTATCCTAAGGACTTTTACAAGATACAAGCGGTGCCTGGGAGCTCACGGAAGCTACGAGGCAGCCTGGAGCCCTCACCAGGCCAGGAGCGGGATAAGGAGGCCACGGGAGAAGCCGGAGAGTTGACCCAAGCAGACGCCCAGCCTGCGCTGCGAGGCCCTCTCCAGCAGAGGGCAGTGCAGGGGATGCCACGAGGCAGCCACAGCATCCTAAATCACGTATTACCAAACCCGGAAAGTCACTGTGGACTTCGGGCACGGGATTATCACATTGTGATGGTTTTTCTTCTCACCTGATAAAACTCACACTGCTACACTGCAGACTGGGTTTTTACAAGGATGAGAGTTGGTAATAGTCTCCTGGGCTGTCCAGCTGAACTCCTCCGGGACGGAAACTGCTCCTGGCCCTCTCGTACACGCAAGCTGATGTCGCCCTAAGTTCTGACAAGGGAGCTCAGAGCCTGGGTCCTGCGTGCAGCAGGCTCTGACCCACAGATGGCGTGTGTAACAGAGTTCTGGGAGATGGGGGTTAGAGTAAAACTGATAGGGGAAGATGTATGTGATTTTGAAAATGATTGTGAAGGCTTGATCAACAAGGAGACTATTCTAAAGTTTAAAAAGTCTGTTCTCTGAAACTTATTCCTAGTGAAAAATACTAGATATTGGTGTAACATGCCTCCTTTTGAAAGGTTCACTCAACAAAATAAAATCCCTGCTAGAAGAAAAAACACTCGACTATATAAACAATGATTCTTAATAAAAATTGCCCTTAGGCAGTGTGCCGGTTTGAGTGTATTGTGTCCCCGAAATGCCATTGTCTTTGTAGTTTTCTGGGGCAGACGTTTTGGTGATGGTTGGATTTGCTTGGAATGTGCCCCACCCAGCTGTGGGTAATGATTCTGATGAGATGTTCCCATGGAGGCGTGGCCCCGCCCATTCAGGGTGGGCCTTGATCAGTGGAGTCATATAAATGAGCTGACTGGGGGGGGGGGGAGGGAACCGAGTGCAGCTGTGAGTGATGTTTTGAGGAGGAGCAAGCTTGCTAGAGAGGAACGTCCTGGGAGAAAGCCGTTTTGAGGCCAGAGCTTTGGAGCGGACGCCGGCTGCCTTCCTAAGCTAGCAGAGGTTTTCCGGATGCCATTGGCCATCCTCCGGTGAAGGTACCCGATTGCTGGTGTGTTATCTTGGACGTTTTGTGGCCTTAAGACTGTAACTGTGTAGCCAAATAAACCCCCTTTATAAAAAAGCCTATCCATCTCTGGTGTTTTGCATTCTGCAGCATTAGCAAACGAAGACAGGCAGCTTTTTACTAGAAATAGGGTCATTTAGGAACCATCGATTAGAGATGTTTAGAAGTCATTAAAACATAGTGGGGACAAAAATTACTGCTTCACAGACAATTCTACAACCCATACACCCAGCGTGACATGGCAGAAGGAGCAGAGATTCTGAGGTCACGTGGATCTGCGGCTGGGTGCTTTGGCAAGGTTTACTTCCACAAGCCTTCGTCTACAAAATGGGAGTAAAACCACTGCGAAGTCCAGCATGTCAGCAGGATTAAAGAAAATGTGCACGTTATTAAGTAGTATTACTTCCCGCTTCCTCCTAAGAATCTACATCTATTTCTGGGCTCATCTAACATTCTCAAAAACAAAAAGATTATCAATAATAATAATAATAATAATAATTTGGGGACTTTTAAACATTTATTAAAATGTAAAAGACCCATGGTTTGGTGAGTGAAACATTTTTTCAATAAAAAAGATGCTTAGTGGAAGCCATCAGATTTAGCACAAAATATTTCAAAATCTACAATGTGTTTAAATTGTCTACCAATAGGTGGTGCTGTTTACATAGTTCTTGGCTCACAGTTTTTAAAAATATAATATCCTTTAATTCATTCAACAAGTATTTATAGAGCAGTTACTGTGTGCCAGGCACTGTGCAAGGTGCCAGATACACAGAAAGTAAGTGACATAGTTTCTGCCCTCCCAAAGCTTAAGTGAGGGTGCGGTGGAGGTGGGGCTGCTGGTGGGGCAGGGGGAGGTTACAGGTAAAGTAGGTAAGCGGTTACAATGTAATCTGAATGGCACCTAACTCAGACCCTAGGACTAGAGCGCCAGGGAAAGCTTCCGAACAGAGAAAGGAACTTCCTAAGCAGAGTCCTGAAGAATAAACTGAAATTAGGCCAAACACATTGAACCACTCTCCCCTGCGAAAAATTTCTGGACACAAACATAAGTCACTCAGGAGAAGGGAAAAAACTCTACTTACCAAGTGCTAAAAGGTGTTTGCCTTAGAATAATGCATAAAGAATTATGGATTATTAATTAGAATAATAATGCTGAGAATAATTATGAGCATGTTTTTCTGTGTATGCTTTATTTTTACAATAAAATTAAAACATTTTTCTAGAAAATGCTATCTCTTTACTTAGATTTGCATTTCTTTAATTAAGACTGAGGTTGATCATCTTTACATGTGTTACTGGGCTATTTGTATTTCTTTCTCAGTGAACTGCCTGTTCAAACATTTTCCCAGTTTTCAAATGAACTGACTGCCTTTTTCTCATCGATTTGTGTTGAGTCCTTTGGAAATTAAGGAAACTGGCCCTTTACATCTATGTGACTGTACTGGTTTGTATACATTACACCCCCCAGAAAAAGCCATGTTCTTTGATGCAATCTTGTGGGGGCAGATATATTAGTGGGGATTAGACTGGAATGTTTGGATTAGGCTGTTTTCATGGAGACGTGCCCCACCGAACTGTAGGTGATAATTCTGGGTACTTTCCATGGAGGTGTGGCCCTGCCCATTCAGCATGGGCCTTGATTAGTTGACTGGAGCACTATATAAGCTCACACAGAAGGAGCGAGCTTGTTACCCCAAAGGGACATTTTGAAGAATGCACAGGAGCTGAGAGAGGAACACCCTGGGAGAAAGCCATTTTGAAACCAGAACTCTGGAGCAGTTACCAGCCACATGCCTTCCCAGCTAACAGAGGTTTTCTCTGACACCATTGGCCATCCTCCAGTGGAGGTACCTGATTGCTGATGCCTTACCTTGGACACTTCATGGCCTTAAGACTGTAACTTTGTAACCAAATAAACCCCCTTTATAAAAGCCAATCCATTTCTGGTATTTTGCAAAAAGGCAGCATTAGCAAACCGGAATAATGACATGACTATTTGCTGATGAATCTTTTTGTGCTACCCTTCCCACTTCCTAAGCCCCGCACACAGCAGGTACTCAGTAAGGCAAACAGTGCTATGCAATTGACAAGTAAGGTGAGAACAGATATTATCAGAACTTTTGATTCTTCCCTTTTCAGAAAGGTTGGGGTGGAGCACTCTCAGTTTGGGGAGCCGCCTGAGCAAAGGTGCACAAACATGTTTTCCACAGCCTGGGGCGGGGACGGCAATGACCACGCCCACTATTCAAGCGTGCCACCACCGGCTAGGCTCTGTGCTACGGACCCTACAGACATGATCGCACCCAATCCTTTCAAAACCCTGTGAGGAAACTGAGCCCCAAAGAGATTAAGTAACTGGTTCACAGTCACACAATAAAAAGTGACGGAGCTGGGATGAAAACTTGGTTGGGGCTATAAAGCCCCATCATTTGAACCATTTTTGTTAATATTGATTAGAATAAAAAGACTCGTTTAAAAACTGTTTCCTGACTGCCTACTGTGTTCCAGGCATTGTTCTAGATCGGTAAAGCCTTGTTGGTACCAAATGGCCAACAAAAGAACAGTTGGCGAGATAATTTATGGTACACATCTAAAATAAAGTTGTAAGAGCATATTTATTGGCATTATGGGGAAGATGGCGGAGTAGGTGAGGCAGAATGGGCTTCTCCTCCATGAAAGAAACTAGAGAGAGGGACCGGAAGATGCCCAGGAAAGTTTCAGGGTGTGACCAGCCACAGAGGGTCCCCACAGGACATGGAGGGGACACTGACAAAAACGTGAGTGAGACGGTGGTTCCAGGGTAGCGGTGAGTGTGCTCCCATCAGCAACACCACTGCAAGGCCAGGGAGAGAGCAGCAGCTCCTGCCTCCGTGCACCCACCTTGAAAGTCTGCTGAGGGGTGACCCTCCACAGCCATGCGTCCGGGAGCTCCCAGGAGGGAACCCGGGAGGCAGCGTTTGCTCCCCTCACGGAAGTCTGGGGGTGCATCAGCGAAAAGCAGGGAAGGGAGTGGCGCCACACCAGTGATCCGGAGCCCCTCCCACACTCCAGGGACTTGCTGGTGCACGGCAGGCAAGGAGCGGGCAGGTAGGGCCACATACCACCTGCGTGGTGCCCTTGACTGGACTCCCTGCCTGTCTGCTCAGGGCCCAGAACCCAGCCCCAGGACCCGGATTCCCCGGAACACAGGGAGATCTGGTGCACTGACTGGCTTCCCAGCCGGTCTGGACTCCACCCACCAAACAGGAGAAGTTCAGGGAAGACCTACTCGAGAGCTCCACCCGCTGGTAGGTTAGGGAAACTGCACGCCCGCAAGCTGTACCTCAAGAGTGCCACCAACTGGGAGGGTTGGGAAACTGCATGCCAGCAAGCTGCAGCTTTACCAAATTATATATAAATGCTCAAATAATCCTGTATTTCCCAAAATAATCTTATCCAGAGAAGCAAATGTCCCAAAGCCAACAGAAAAGTACAAAGCGCTTGAAGAGTCTAGAAGATATGGACAAGCCAAATGAACAAATTAAAAAGTTAGAAGACACACAAGATTTGGAGCAATAAATTAAAGTACAAACAAATCTCCAAAACCATTTCAATGAGATGGCTAAAGACATAAAGGAAATCAAGAAGACTCTACAAGAGCATAAAGAAGAATTTGAAAGAATAAACAAAAAAATAGCAGAACTTATGGAAATAAAAGACACTGTGAATCAACTTAAAAATATATTAGAGACACATAATAGCAGATTTGAAGAGGCAGAAGAAAAGATAAGTGAACTTGAGGACAGATAATTGAATGTGAGCACACAAAAGAAAAAGTGAGAAAAATAAAAAAATTTGAAATGGATCTCAGAGAAATGATGGACAACAAGAAGCTAACAAATATAAGAATCATTGGTGTTCCAGAAGGAGAAGATAAGGGTAAAGGCCTAGGAAGTGTTTCAAGATACAGTTGGGGAAAACTTCCCAACCCTTCTAAATGACATAAATATGCAAATCAAAGAGACTTATCTGTGACACAAAGAGACTGAAAGTGAAAGAATGGAAAAAAATATTCTATACAAGCTGCAACCAAAAGAAAGCAGGGTAGCTATACTAACACTGGACAAAATAGACTTTAAATGCAAAGATGCCATAAGAGACAAAGAAGGGCACTATATATTAATAAAAGGGATAATTCACCAAGAAGAAATAACAATCATAAATGTTTATGCACCCAATCAAGGAGCTCAAAGGACATGAGACAAACACTGGCTAAACTGAAGGGAGCAATAGACACATCTACAATAATAGTGGGAGACTTCAACACATCACTCTCTTCTATAGATAGAACAACTACACAGAGGACCAAAAAGGAAACTGAGAACCTACACAGTATGATAAATGAATTAGACTTAACAGACATATATAGATCACTACATCCCAAAGTACAAGGATATACATTCTTTTCTAGTGCATTCTCCAGGAAAGATCATAGGCTAGAGAACAAAACAAGTCTTAATAAATTAAAAAAGACTGAAATTCTTCAAAGCACATTCTCTGACCATAATGGAATGCAACTAGAAATCAATAACCATCAAAGAACCAGATCTTTCACAAATATATGGTGGTTAAACAACACACTCCTAAACAACCAGTGGGTCAAAGAAGAAATTGCAAGAGAAACTGGTAAATATCTAGAGGCTAATGAAACCAAGAACACAACACATCAAAACCTGTGGGATGCAGTGAAGGCGGTGCTGAGAGGGAAATTTATAGCTCAAAATGCATATATCAAAAAGCAAGAAACAGCTAAAAGCACAGACCTAACTGAACAACTGAAGAGGCTACAGAATGATCAGCAAAGTAACCCTAAAGCAAGTAGAAGAAAAGAAATAACAAAGATTAAAGCAGAAATTAATGAGCTGGAGAACAACAACAACAAAAACAGAGAATAAATAAATCCAAAAGTTGGTTCTTTCAGAATATCAACAAGATTGACAGACCCTTAGCTAGATTGACAGTCAAAAAGAGACAAGACCCAAAAACACAGAATCAGAAATGAGAGGGGGATAATTACTATAGATCCTGAAAAAATATAAACAAATCGTAAGATGATACTATGAACAACTGTCTGCCAACAAACTAGACAATTCAGAGGAAATGGAAAATTTCCTAGAAACACATGGACAACCTAGACTGACCCAGTAAGAAATAGAAGGCCTCAAAAAAACCAATCACAAGCAAAGAGAGCCAATCAGTCATCAAAAATCTACCTACAAATAAAAGCCCAGACCAGATGGATTCACAGGGGAATTTTACCGAACTTTCCAAAAAGAATTGACACCATTCCTGGTCAAACTCTTTCAAAAAATTGAAGAAAAAGGAATACTACCTAACTCATGTTATGAAGTCAAAACCAGATAAAGATACCACAAAAAGGGAAGACTATAGGCCAATCTCCCTAATGAATATAGTTGCAAAAATCCTAAACAAAATACTTGCAAATCGAATCCAAAGGCATATTAAAAGAATTATACACCATGACGAAATGGGGTTCATTCCTGGTATGCAAGGGTGGTTCAACATAAGAAAATCAATTAATGTAATTCAACACATTAACATATTGAAAAGGAAAAATCAAATGATCATCTCAACAGACGCTGCAAAAGCATTTGACAAAAGTCAACATCCCTTTATGATAAAAACACTCCAAAAGGTAGGAACTGAGGGAACCTTCCTCAATATGATAAAGGGCATATATGAAAATCCCACAGCCAGCATAGTACTCAATGTTGAGAGGCTGGAAGCGGCCCCACTAAGATCAGGAATGAGACAAGGATGCCCACTGTCACCTCTATTATTCAACATTGTGCTAGAAGTGTTAGCAAGAGCAATGCGCCAAGACAAAGATATAAAAGGTATCCAAGTCAGAAAGGAAGAAGTAAAATGTCATTGTTTGCAGATGATATGATCATATCTTTGGAAAATCCTAAGAATTCAATGACAAACCTACTCGAGCTAATAAAAAAATTCAGCAGAGTGGCAGGATGTAATATTAATACACGTAAGTCAGTAATGTTCCTATATACTAGTAATGACCAAACTGAAGAGGCAACAAAAAAAATTCCATTCACAATAGCAACTAAAGAAATCAAGTATCTAGAAATAAACCTAACCAAGGATATAAAAGACCTCTACACAGAAAATTACAAACCTTTACTAAAAGAAATAAAAAAGACCTAAATAGGTAGAAAAATATTCCCTGCTCATGGATAGGAAGACTACCCACTATTAAGATGTTAATTCTACCCAAACTGATCTACAGATTCAATGCAATTCCAATCAAAATTCCAACCTACTTTGCAGACTTGGAAAAGTTAGTTATCAAATTTATTTGGAAGGGAAAGGGAACTCGAATTGCCAAAAACATCCTAAAAAAGAAGAAAGTGGGAGGACTTAAGCTTCCAGACTTTGAAGCGTAATATAAAGCTACAGTGGTCAAAACAGCATGGTACTGGCATAAAGATAACATACTGAACAATGGAATCAAATTGAGAGTTCAGAAATAGACCCTCAGATACAGTCAACTGATTTTTGATAAAGCCCCTGTTCTAGTTTGCTAATGCTGCCAGAATGTAAAACACCAAAGATGGATTGGCTTTTATAAAAGGGGGTTTATTTGGTTACACAGTTACAGTCTTAAGTCCATAAAATGTCCAAGGTAACACATCAACAATCGGGTACCTTCACTGGAGGATGGCCAATGGCATCCGGAAAACCTCTGGTTTCAAAATGGCTTTCTCCCAGGACGTTTCTCTCTAGGCTGCAGCTCCTCTTCAAAATGTCACTCTCAGTTGCTCTTGGGGCATTTGTCCTCTCTTACCTTCTCCAGAACAAGAGTCTGCTTTCAGCAGCCGTCTTCAAACTGTCTCTCATCTGCAGCTCCTCTGTCAGCTCCTGGGCATTCTTCAAAGTGTCCCTCTTGGCTATAGCAAGCTCGCTCCTTCTGTCTGATCTTATATAGTGCTCCAGTAATTTAATTCAGACCCACCCTGAATGGGTGGAGCAAGACCTCCATGGAAACTATCCAATCAAAGTCATCACCCACAGTTGGGTGGGGCACATCTCCAAGGAAACACTCAAAGAATTACAATCTAATCAGGACTGATATATTTGCCCACACAAGATTACATCAAAGATAATGGTGTTTTGGGGGACATAATATTTTCAAATTGGCACAGCCCCCAAACCTAATAAACTAGGACAGAACAGTCTCTTCAACAAATGGGGCTGGGAACTGGATATCCATAACCAAAAGAATGAAAGAGGACCCCTACCTTACACCCTACACAAAAATTAACTCAAAGTGGATAAAAAACCTCAATATAAGAGACAGCACAATAAAACTCTTAGAAGATAATATAGTAAAACATCTTCAGGACCTAGTAATAGGAGGTAGCTTCTTAGACCTTACACCCAAAGCACAAGCTACAAAAGAAAAAATAGATAAATGGGAACTCAAAATCAAAAGCTTCTGTGCCTCAAAAAGCTTTGTCTAAAAGGTGAAGAGGCAGCCAACTCAATGGGAGAAAATATTTGGAAACCATATATCTGATAAGAGGCTGATATCCTGCACATATAAAGAAATCCTACAACTGGGGCCGTGAACATCCTCGCCGCTCTGGGGCAGTGCTTACCACGCAGCCCCCCCAATAATGTGCGCCACACTGCTCGTTTAAAAACCTCCAGCGCCCGTTCCTCTGCAGTGGGATACTGAGGAACCTATATGGGTGGAGCAGTGGCCCCTTCCCACGCATTTCTCATAAAAAAGAGGCTGCAAACCAACCAGGCCAAATACTGCATTGAGAACACCCTCTGGCATAGGTCCCAACCAAGTCATTAACCCCCTTTTTCCACAGCTCACCAGCCGCACCTCAGCTGCAAACAATGCATCGCCAACCCCCCACCACCACCCCACCTCCTCTACCCCCTCTCGCTACTCCTCTCGCTTCCTCTCCTCCTCGGCCTTATCCAAGCGGCCTTCACCTCAGTGATTCCTCCACCCCAATCTACTACCTCCTCTTGTTGGCTTTGCCTCTCCACCTCTTCCTCACTGTATGAGCCCGTCGCCTCCAACCTCTCCTTTTCAGAAAATGCAGAAGACAACCCCTCGGAATGCAATTGGAATACCTCTGCCGTCCCCCTAACCTTTCATTCAGTCTCCTTTACAGGAAAGTGCATCCGCCCTCGCTCAAGTAAACTCTCCAACCTCACAGCTTGTGCCACTACTCATCTCCCAGCAGTCCCGCAAATTCTTATTCTCACAACTCCTCCCAATGGCTCTGCTCCTCTACAGGGCTTACCCCCTGCCTTAACGTGCAAACCTCATACAACTAATGAAACTTGCCTCCTAATTGTCCTTATCCCTAGGGTCCTATACCACAGCGAGAAGACTTCTTCCTCCGCCTGGAAAACAACTGCAGCTTCTGCCCCACTGCAAAAGCGAGAGCCCATCACCATCCTCACGATTGCCTCCCTCCTAGGTCTTGCAGGCGCTGGCACCGGGAATCGCTGCATTAGCCAGTCAAGACTCCGCGCTAACTCACCTCCGGCGGCTGTTGACGAGGACATTCATCACCTACAAGACGCTATTTCCCTCTTAAAAATTCTGTCAATTCCCTCTCTGAGGTAGTGCTCCAAAAACCGCCGAGGTCTCGACCTTCTCCTCCTCAAAAGAAGGAGGCCTCTGCGCCGCCCTAGGAGAAGAGTGCTGTGTATATGCCAATTCCACAGGTCTCGCCGAGGACAGCCTAAAAAAGGTCCGAGAGGGACTGGAACAACGCAAAAGAGACCGTGAAGCCACCAGCTATTGGTCCCACATCTTTACCCCCCTCCTCCCATACCGCCTCCCGCTCCGCGGCCCCCGACTAATGATTATTCTAGCTCTCACCGTAGGACCCTGCATTATCCGCAGAATTGTCCAGCGTGTAAGGAAACAAACGGATGCTATTTTTTCCTCGTTCGTGCAAGTCCAGTACCAGCGACTCGCCACCCTCTGACGCTCCCTACTCCGAGATGACAACCAACCCTCCGCGACCTCACCGCGCCACCGGTCAACCCGACCGACCGCGAGGCCCTTCTCGATCGCCTGAACATCGCACCAACCTCGAGCTCAGCTTCTCTGAACCTCCAACTTTAAACCCCCACCCTCGTCCATCCCGCAAGCAGCAAGGCCCTGTCGAGCGCCCGGGCGCCACCACCACGCCGAGCTCCAGCCTCGCTGAGCCACCCGTCAACCCCTTTTCCCCTCCCCGACCTCCCCCTTCCCTCATCCTTAGCGGACCTCTCCGGTAAGCTTCTTCCTTTAATTAGAAAAGAAGGGGGAAATGCGGGACACTGATTACGTGCTTCTACTTGGCGGGCCTGGGCTGGGGGACCAGATCCACCCCTGGGGAGGGTAGTGGGTACGGGTGACAGCGCCCTCCACAGCCCCCCGGGCCTGGGAAAGTGAGGCCGGAGGCAGGCCCCATTTCCTCACCCAAATTACCAATGTTAGGGGAGGCTTGCCGGAGGGAACCGCCTTTTCCCTACCCCCTTATCTTGCCCGGACACTCCCCGTTGCCAGCGCAACTCCCATCACCACCGGTGCGCATACATTGTTGCCGGACACTGTTACGGGAGCAACTTTCGCCCCTTTTCAATCAACCTCCGCGCTCTCTCAGAACCAATCCAAGCCTTTAACCCTACAGCTACCCCGCCCTCCTAAACCGCCCGATATAAGCTTGTACTCTCCCCTAATAAACTCTCTCTCTTGGTTTCTTCACCTAAAAGAACCTGTCCCGCCTGTTCCTTTCTCGCCGCCCTCCATACTTGCACGCCTCCCGCCGGGGACCTGGCCAAGTCCCCCGCCTCGCCCTCGCCTCCGGGAAAGAGCCCCCGCCGCCGGTACCCTCGGAGCAATCCTGAGAGCCTAGGATTTAGCAACCGGCCGCCACCCTCCCCCAGACGAGTCAACTGCGACCGCAGTAAGTGGATAAACAAAATGTGTTATATACATACGATGGACTACTATGCAGCAGTAAGAAGGAACAAGGTCTTGAAACATATGGCAATATGGACGAAACTTTAAGATATAATGCTGAGTAAAGTAAGTCAGAAACAAAAGGAAAGATATTGTATGTTACCACTTCTATGAACTCCCTGAACAATGAAAAATCAATATTTTATAATGTAGATTATTGGGGACCTAGTGATAGACAGGAGCTAGTGAGGGGGGAATGATAATCTGATATGTTCAGATACGTTAACGATGGTGAATTCAAAGGTATGGGAATGGATAGGGGTGATGATTGTTTGTTAATGGGATTATAAGTGTCAGAGCTGTATTGAAGGTGAACAGGATAGAAAGGGGTTGTTTAAAGGCATGTTTCCTACAGATCAGCACCACAAATACACATAGGTGCTTGTATGATATACTTGCAAGATATGACACTAGCATTGAGTTGAAAACAGAAGGGTATAAGGGGAAAATCTACCTATTGCATACTAGGAACTAAAATTAATAAGATTACCATACTAGTACCCCACAAATACTAGGGATGATAAGAGCTATGAGGTGTTTTGGGTCATGAGAACTGTTTAAAATGAAGAGTGATGAGGATGGTACAACTAAGTGAGGATGATGTGAGATGTGGATGGATTTTCACGTATATAACAAATGCCATGTGAACTCAGGAACCCCCTACTTTATAAGTCAAGCCCTCGATCTTGAGGCTTGCTTGGGTGAAACTTATGGTTGTAAAGGGGAAGCCAAACCCACCTATAATTATGCCTAGGAGTCACCTCCAGAGAACCTCTTTTGTTGCTCAAACGTGGATGTTCTCTCTCTAAGCCTAACTCTGTAAATAAATCCATCACCCTCCCGCTGACGTGGGACAGGACTCCCCAGATGAATAAGGCTTCCTGGCAATATGGGACACGGATTCTGGGAATGAGCCTGACCCTGGCTTCAAGGGATTGAGAATGTGTTTTTGACCAAAAGGGGGAAAAGAAAGGCAACAAAATAAGGTTTCAGTGGCTAAGAGAACTCAAATAGAGTTAAGAGGCTGTCCTGGAGGTTACTGCTGTGCAAGCTTCACCTAGATAAGCCAAATGACCACAATATGATAAGCCTAAGTTAACAGTAGTCCCCCAAACCTTAAAGAATATTCGGATCTCTATCTAAGACTCTATAAAATTTTCACTCACCAAGTTTATTCTTCAGAAACATAAATCCTCCATAGAACTCCTATGACAGCTAAGTCCCCAAACCCAGAGGCAATATCCTCTTCAAGAACATCAACCAGATGTGCCCTTTTCTCATAAAGTCTACACCCCTTTTCAACATGAACAAGTTGACATCACTGCCTAGACATCCCTGAAGATCAGGAAAGTGATTAAACTAGAGGAAGGGGTAACAGGCAAGATAGAGTTTAACAAAGGATTATGAATACTGAATCTCTATATAATTTTCTTTTTCTTAGTTCCTAGGGTATTAGAGTAGCTAGAAGGAAATATTGAAATGGTGGAACTGTAATCTATAGCATCCTTTGAAATCTGTTTTATAGCTGTAATTTGAAAACTATCACCTTTTGGTATGTATATATTTCACAATAAGGAAATAACTGAAACTATGGTACTATAACTCATAACAACTTCGCAAAGTTCCTATATAACTACTTTTTAAATCATACTTTGAAAGATATCATCTTTTTGTATATGTTATATTTCACAATAAGGAAATAACTGAAACTGTGTGTTTGGTTTGCTAATGCTGCCATTGTGCAAAATACCAGAAATGGATTGGCTTTTATAAAGGGGGTTTATTTGGTTACAAAGTTGTAGTCCTAAGGCCATAAAAGTGTCCAAGCAGAGGCATCAACAATAGGGAACCTTCACTGAAGGATGGCTGATGGCGTCTGGAAAACCTGTTAGCTGGGAAGACATGTGGCTGGCGTCTGCTGATCCCAGGTTGTGTTCCAGCTCCCCTTTCAGCTCCTGTGTGTTCTTGGTTCTTTCTCCCAGGACATTTCTCTAAGCACCAGGGGGTCCTGTCTTAGCATGTCCCGGGGCAAACTCTGGACTTCATCTCTTGGCTTAGCATCTCCAAATGTCTTTCTGTCTGCATCTCCACGTCTCCAAGCATCAGCATCAACCAGCTTTCAACAGCCATCTTCAAAATGTCTCTCTCAGCTGCTCTCCAAAATGTCACTCTCAGCTGGCTGCTCTCCTTCTTTCCGTGAATCTTTTATAGGACTTCAGTGATTTAATCAAGACCCACCCTGAATAGGCGGGACAAAACCTCCATGGAAATAATCTAATCAAAAGTCTCGTCCACAGTTAATAGGGTCATATCTCCATGGAAACACTCAATCAGTAGTTTCCAACCCAACTGATACTAATGCCTGCCCCCACAAGATTACACAAAAGAATATGGCGTTTTGGGGGACATAATACATCCAAACCATCACACTGTGGAACTGTAACCCATAATATTCTTTGAAATTTGCTAACTACTTGTTAAATTGCATTTGGAAAGTTATCACTTTTACGTATATATGTTATACTCCATCATAAAAAAAAAATGATTAAAAGAAAAAGAGTGCATTATGGAACACTGCACCGTCCTGCTATTCCCACTCCAATTTCTTGTTCTACCAACTGGGTGTCCCCTTGCAGCCAAAATGACCCCTGCTGACGGCGAATTCATGCCCTTCTCCTACAAGGCTCACCCACACTGGAGCGCCCTTCCCTCACTGACCCCACGTCCTTGCCCCATCTCTTTGGGGCCAGGTATCACTGTCACCTCGCAACGGGTCTCTGGGACATCGGGGATACTTCCCAGGGAAGTGACCTGAGCAGGCAGCCCAGGCTGGGTTAAATTAGAAGAGAATTCTCCAGGTTGATTCTAGGAAGTCTACACCCTGCAGTGCAAAATCCTGACATCTTCCCCTGCTTGCAACCTGACGGAACCCTTCATGCATCGCATTCTGAAAAAAAAAAGAGCATATTTACTGAAACAAAGAAGTACTTATACAGCAAATGAAATAATGGATTACTAAACACATGCAGAAGATTATCATTTATGTCAAAACTATACATTACACATACCACTACCTAAAAATGAAGCTTAGGAGGAAATGTAACAACATGTTAGCTGTGAGTTCTTTGAGTGGTGAGATTATAAGTGGTTTTTGTTTTCTCTCTTTTTCACATCTGGATTTTCTAAAATACCTGTTACTTATGTAATAAACAAATTACATTTAAAAAGGAAAAATAAATCTTTCTGGGGAAACTACGAGATGTGGTTGGAAAGGTGTGGAAATCGGGGTACGAGAGAGGACGAGGCGGCAGTCGGCGCGGCAGCCATGGGCCCAAGGCGGAGGCTGCAGATTCAGATTCCATCACTAATGAAGCTGAAGTCAAAGAAAAGCAAATTTTTCTTGACATCTGGGTGTCGTTCCAAAGACTCTCAGCGAAGGCTATGGCTTTAGGAGGGAGGGAGCTCCAGTCCAGCCCCGTGGTTCTCCGCCTGCACGTCTCAGCGGAGTGGTAAAGCAGCCCCGCACAGCATCTAAAGCAAGCCTTTTCAGACTGCCGGCATCTTCATCCTCTTGACGTCTCTTATTTTTCATATTTTTGACTCCAAAGATGGGCAATTTATATATGTTACAGGAATTTTTCCAGCAGATGGCTGAAACATTTCTTGTTCTAACAAAATCAACACATTACAATAATTTCCAGATGGAAACAAAGTGTCTTGATTGTAAAGCTGATAAATCTCATTCTCCTCAGGATTAAAGGGGGGGAATAGTTCGATAATTGAAAAACTTTATCAATCTAGCAACCTCTAATATAACCTATGCTACTAAATAAGTAACCTTTTTATGACTGATATAAAATACATTGTTTTTAATTTAAAAAAATCCCTACTGGATTAGAATACTGGCTACATTTAATAATACATGTCTTTCATCAGAATGTTATTTAAAATAGCAAATACTTCATTATAACATGGATCACCATACAATTATTCATATTTATTTACCATCAATAATACCTAAAGTAAATATTACATTGCCATATATGCTTTTGTTTTTATGGAAGTTTTGTCAGTGCAAAGATTAAATGTTTTTAAAATGCTGTGGCTTGTCATAAGCAAAGTATTTTAAAATGTTAAATATTTTAAGATAAGGGTCTAAAATGTTGCAAGAAAGACTGTCAAATCTAGTGACCATGTCTAAAGAAAATGAGATCCTGGAGCAAGAAGACTGAAACTATCATGAAGTATACAATTGTTATGAAAGCAAAATATAATTATTTTATAAGGAATTATTATATCTTTGAAAATGTGAATTTTTAGGACCTGAAAATTGTTATTTTATGTCCAAAAACAAGACTCATACAAGTTATACAGATGCCTTCATGTTTGCTGTAATTGTCATTATTGAGAAATACGTACATGTCTATGTGAAATTGGTATTCTTAAGTCAGAGGCATCTTTTTCTAATTTTCAGGAAAGTGCCATATGTGCTGATTACAGTGTTATGAGGAGTTGTGAGCTTTAGAGCAAATGATCTGCAATTAATAAAAGTAAAAGCACTGCCATGTGCGAATGATTGGCTTCTTTTAGAAATCAGGATAGATTCAAAATTTTCCTGTAACAATATCACTCTCACTCGTCTATATTTTAATGCACTCTCCTGAGTGCAGGTGAAGGGAACTGTAAGGCCCGTAGGCAGGGAATTATATGGAACCTGTTTTCATATGGATACCAGCCAACTACTCCTGTATCCTTAACTGTGAAACCCACAAGGATTTATGATACTTTATTTCCCCCCAACCACTTTTGATTTTGTCAAAATCCAGTCTGCACTCAAAAGGCCCTGTCACTTCTGTGAATACAATTTAACATGTGTCAGACCAGAAAAAAGATTAATAACTTCCGATGTCATCTAATACCCTCATCTTAAAAATGAGGAAAATAAAATTTAGGACTTTGGAAAGCCTCATAAATTATTTTCTTCATCTCTCTGTAGGTCTCTTTTAAACTAACTTCCACGATGACCATTTACTGAGTGCCAAGCACTCTGCCAGGTGTTTTCCCCCAACTTAGCTCATTTAAATCTTTTAAGAGTCAAAGAAATTAGGTACAAACCCCCAAATTTACAGAAGAAAAAAAAATTGAGGCTCCAGGAAGTTAAGTGGTAGACCTGGTTTACAAATCCAGAGCTCTCCTTTACTCCAGAGCTGTGCCCTTTCCATTATGTCTTACTGCTATGATAACCAGGCAAGAAAAATCTTTTGAAAAAATGAGACAGCATATTGGAACAATGAACACACATACTGTCTTGAGACCACTGAATGCCATAAGGTTTAAAAAAGGAGCTCCCTAGGCACCACCTCTATACCTTCCTTGGCGCTCAGCGAGTCCCTGGGGCCTGGCGTTTGTCAGTAGGACTCCAGCTCTTCCTGGTGCTGGGTGGGATGGAGCCCAAGAGTGGGACTGCTCATGAGGAAATAGGGAGGGGTCAGGCCACTACCCACCTCCACCTCTACTATGTTTTAGCTTTCTCCACTTTCTGTCTGAGCTACTTCTGCTACTTCTCCTCGGGACTGCTAAAGGCATCCATCAGGATCACTGATGACCTAACAGAAGACAGCAACATTCTCTCTCAAACTCTTCGGGTGCATGCAACTCAACCGGTTCGGGGCTAGGCTGGCCTCAACCATTCCTGGGTTCTAATGAATAAAGAATTTATTTTTAAATGAATGCATTTAGTTGCTTGAATTATTTTTAGAAAATGATTAGTAAATTTTCCCAGTCCCTCACTTTCAAATCAAAATCTCCTACTGCGGCTTTTTACAAAAAATCCCTTTGTAAATATGCTTTACAGAAATATTTAACCTGTGCATTTACAAAAGCCAAAGGATTTAAAAGATAAAACAGATCTGGAGTTTGTACATGCAGTTTCTTTTTGGAAATGCTTAATAAAAATCAGATGTGCAAAGAAGGAGCCAAGTCTGTAAGAACTGCCAAGATGGAGATGTTTCAGGTCAACTTCCAAATCTTGCTTTGAATCAAAGAAGCCTAAGGCCATGCTGCCTCTCTCAGTAACTCACATTCTGTTGCCATTCCAACTATTTTAGTCTTATTTCCAAGGTATTATCATCCAATTAGCATAATTTTCTGATAAGAAGTACTAACAGTCAAAATGAGAAGACAGAACCCTGCATGAATGGTTTTTGAAACTGTTAGTTGACTCTGGACTTGATCTACTATGGATTTGAGAAAAGCCTGTTTCTTCTCTATAAAAGATATCTTTTTAAAATAAACTGAAAAAGAGCTTAAGCTTCCTTTAGAGGACTGCCTTGCAGTGGATTTACAAACTTGGAATTTTTACAGCCTGTGGGTCGGAGACAATTGCTTTATGACTCAGCCTTCTCCTTACATGAGCATTTGAAAACAAGAACATGTTTAGCCAATGAAGCTGAAATCCCTTCCCAAGCCTTGCAAAAGAGAGAATAAAATTAAAGTACAGTGCTTAAAAAGAGAGAATAAAGGTCAGTGTTAAGGAAGCTATACACTCCATTAAAACACTCCATTATAATCAATTTTATAAAGCAGGAACTAGAAATTCAAGGTGCTCCAAGTGAAATGCAGACGGCTTGCCAAGTTCCATTTATTCGGTACTAAGCAAATACCCGGGAACTCGCTGGGTCTGCCTAAGAAACCTGGGTGTCCGGGTTAATTCCTCTAACTGGACGATGACGCTTACAACTAGCAGCTGCCCCCACATGGCTGTTGGCTTCGAGTCCACAATATTCTCCCCAGAAGGCCTGAGGCTCCAACAAAACCTTCTAGTTCGTTTCCTTACTAGGGGATCTTCTGATCCATGGAGGCGGGTGGGGACAACAGGTATTAAAATATGTGAAGAGCAGGAACCCCGAGATGCCCCTTACCTTTCACTGTTCTTCTTGCCACTAGAAGAACTGCTGGTGGACCCGGTTCGATTCCGGTTTCCTTTGGAATCCCCATAGCTTTCCCTTCGCCCACCAGGAGAGACGCGTTCAGAGGAGCTGGTCCTTTTGATGGTACTAGAAGTGGGATGCAAATGACCATGAAATCCTTAAATATCACGATTTTATTTTATTGCTGAGTGTAAAAATATATACAAAGTGCATGATATTTCCAGGTGGCTATTTAAAAGCTAGATGGGTTCTAGAATCCTGATCATAGAGACTGAAACTCTTTTCACAGCGCCCCTGGAATCAGCGCCTCTTGTCCCGGCTGTCGTAACTGTGGCTACTGGCAGAGTTCAAAGCCACGGGGAAAATGGAAACATGAGATCCCCAACAACACCGTGTGAGGGCACTTGAGGGGCTTGAAGGGAAGTAATACTGCCCCCGAGCCCACTTCACTCGAGAGCAGCGCTCAGCAAGGGGGCATTTAGCAGTGTCTGGAGGCGTTTGTGGTTGTCACAACTGGTGGGGGCCTGGGGGGCTACTAATAGGATCTGGGATCTGGTGGAGGCCAGGGTTGGCTAAACATCACGTGATGCTCAGGACAGCTCCCCACAACAGAGAATGACCCAGCCCCAAATGTCAACAGTGCTGAAGAACCCTGGTGTAAATGTTCAGGTGGCCACAGAAAACCACATGCAATGAAATAAATATTCCACCATATGCAAAATGCCTCTGTTTGGCAGGGGCTTAACTTCTGTGCACCTGAGAGCAGAGCAGCTGGCAGCCCGGGAAGGGTGGGTGGGGAAGGCTGCCTGAAGTCTGTGGTTTCTGGGAAGGAGAGAATGAATGGCTTGAGAGTGTCGTATCTGCACAGTAGGGACACTTGCTCTGGGAAGAGGGGTACCCCACCCAGTAATTTACAAGCTCGAGGGGTAAGCCTGAGCCAGGATGGGTGAAGATCGATCGCTCCCGCCCAGAGCACCTGTCTTGTAGGAATCCCTGTCCATTTTTTTTATTTTCACCCTTAGGTCCTAAGTTTCTTCATGTATCAACTTTGTATTCTTGGCAAAGTCTTACATAGAAGCTTGAAACGTTTGTTAAATTAAAGAATGAAATAAACAGACGAATGAAAAAATGGAAATATCACACTCTAACTCTGTTGCAGGAAAAGACGAGAGTTTGCTTTAATGTAGTAGCTGCACAGTAGGAGAAACACAAGGAGGTGCCACTGCAGATGGGGCACCATGGTGGAGCTGGGGTTACGGGAAGAGGGTGGGCTTGGGTGAGTCTGCTGCAGATCCCCGGAGTGGGAGGTGCTGGTGAGACTCGCAGCGGGCTGGGGAAAACACAAGTCTGCAACTTACGCGATGGCTTGGGACAGGGACTGTCCATCTGGTGGCTGCTGCACAGGCCCCTGAGCCCCTGATGTGAACGCAATGACCAAGCGAGGAGATGAGGAAGGACAGGAGGGAATGAGAAGAGCCTCCAGGAAATAAAAATTTAACAGAGTGGGTAGAGGAAAGGAAACTGCCACAGGAGTCACCCGAGAACCAGGAGAGGGCAGGGAGCAGGTAGGGGACAAACGGCAGGAACCCAGAATGGCCACCTCCTGGGTCGCTGCAGGGAGGGGAAGGGGAAAGGGGGTGCAGAGCAGATGCCTCCTGATGCAGCAATTAGGGGCTTCAGTGTGCTCAGCTCCAGGGGAGGGAGGGAGGTGGAACACAATTCCAATGAGAGGGAGGGGACCGCTGGTAGATGCGTTTCAATGTCCTCATCTGCAAAGAGGGAGGACTAGCTCTTCTCTCCTAAGTAACTGATACAGGGCATGGGGAAGGCTGGCACATGGGAGGCCTCCTGCCCGTCTCTTGCCACCACCACTTCTTAGAAGCCACTGCTCCCTCTTCCTTTTTGTTCTCTTTTTCCTCTTCAGTCTATTCCTTCTGTCAGCCCAAATTTAGTTCTTTTCCCCTTTATAATTCCTAACCGTTCAATTAACAATCCCTTCAGTTAATAGTTTTTAAGAACTGCATGGTATACACGTTTACTGCGATAAGAAGTTAAAACAAACACATACTGCGCGGTGGGTCAGCTTTTGAAAAATCACCTCACTCTATTACTGCTTATAGCCACATTCTCTGAGGGAGCAAACTCAAACAAAATGGCCATAACAATAATAATTTTATTTTAATACACTTTCTGCATAGTCTTTTTTGGCAACTGAGGAAGCTCTGAACGTACAGTATCAAAATCTTACCATTGGAATCAGCATGGGCATGCTTTAAGGTCAAAATGTGAATTTTCAGAGTGCTCAATCTGGGGACAAGGAAATTATAGAACTTAAGAGGGCATTACATTTCTGAGATTTGGGATTGAAATCTATTTGTGTTTAAAGTTCAAGATCTTCCAATGATGTAAAACCCCAAGTTAATTCAACTTACGGAATTGTGCTCTGCCAAAGATCTAGGACAAAGCTCTGAAGCAAGGAGCCCTGACCTGGCTAGAGACTGGGGAGGGGCAGGAGAAGGCAACCCAGAGCACCTCCTCCCCTGGGGTCCTCGTTCACGGCGACTTTAGGAACTGCATAAGCACCCTTGAAGTGTTGACACATCACGAGTATTAATCAATTCTAACAAACAGTAACCAACTTTCTAATGATGAAGACTCAGTGTGGTGGACGAAATGTTAACTGGGATGTCAGTGATGGAAATGGGAGCAGCAGTAGCAATTGTTACTATATTGGAGTACTTCACATTTTACAGATATTACTTAATTTAAATCTCACAAGTCCCCCTACAAAAGAATCATTAACCCCACTTTACAGACAAGGAAACAAATTCAGGAACAGAAGGCAACTTATCTGAAGTTACACAGCAAGTGCTGGGCTTACTGCACCCCATGCTCTACCTCTGTTTCCCTAAGTGAGACCATCTGCAATTTATAAAACACGGCATTCCTTCGAAGGACCTGCCGAACAGCTAACCAAACTGGTAAATGTCAGTAATTAATACAGTTACATGATTCAAGACTTCTTACACAGTAGGCACTGGATAAGTGCCTTTAAAACTACAGAAAGAGCAGCTAAGGTTACAGAATAAATCTCAGCCCCCCTCACCTCGGCGTTGATCTATTCAGTTTGCATGTATTGAGGAGGCCCACAGACCTGTTTAATCTACATGTAAGAGGCACAGAAACAGAGCAGGATAAGCATGAGTGCAACAGAGAAAGCATGGAAAAATAATCCGATAAGCTTCAATAAATCACAGAACATACAATGCACATCAAAATGGAAAAACATTTTGGTTTGCATATATAGACTTGGATATAAGATTCATTAGAGGCCCTCAGATATTTATCATTCACATATTTGCATTAAAATGTTAAACTTTTTTTTTTTAAAGTCCACTTTTGTTGCACACATAGGAAAAACAAGACATTTTCTTCTGAGAGCCAAAGGCTCTTATGAATTAAAGAGGATTTGCCGGGATTCAAAGTGAAGGACAGAAAATAAAGCTTGAAGACATTTGCAGTAACCAGGGCAGCCAGTGAGAGCAGTACTGTACACTCACTGCGGGAGGCCTGCTTAAACAACCAGCGGGGAACGTCAGAGAAGTTATGTTCCCTCTGGAGAGCAAGGGAAAATGAATGCTCTTTATTTTGGAAGTGGCAGAAGTACTGGCTTGTGAGAGACTGCACATAACGCAGCACAGTTTTTAACGTTTAAGGCAAGTAAAGTATATCTAGTGTAGATATGCAGAAATACCATTATTTTTTTCTCTTTTACCTTCTGTTCTCTCCCCTACTCCCAAACCCAAAACCCTGTAGGTTCCAAAATGTAATGGTTCTTTACATTATATTGCATGTGCATTTGATATGTTTTGCTAATTCAAACTAAATTTTGGACGTCATAAAATGTCTGCAATGGAGACTAGAACACAGAAGACACGTGGAAATCTTTCTCCTTATGGCTACAAAACATCTTTAAGCATAATAAGCTACAACTATGTCCTGTTTTCAGCATGTGATTTGGAATCATGAATTGTTTTTCCAAGATTCTGCAAAACGATCCCAAACTTTTGCGACAAAAAAATGGAAATTAGACAGATGGCTCTTAGGCAAGGCCAAATATTTTCTGATGTGATCCTTTGTAATGACAACAGTGAAGACGAACACTAGATTAAAACAATTATTCACTCAACAAATTCTTATTGGGTATCCACCATATCACTGGGTGCTGTATTGGGTAATGGAGCATGGAGGGGAAAACAGAACTGATATGGCATTTTCCTTTTAATTAGGCGATAATTCTGACAGACTAAGATCACACACTTCACGAATTAAGAAATGCTCACAGCTTTCTCCATTTAAAAATGTATCGCTGTGTGGCAATAGCCGCATCATTTCCTAGGTTGTCTCAGAGAATCTGACAAAACAAAAGAAGCTTTTTCTACCCTATGAAGCTAAATATCTGAGCCCAGAGGGGAGAACTGTATCACTTCTGATTAAGGGGTAGATATCAAACTGTCTTCCTCTATTTGACAGTATAATACTTCAGTCTCCACTTTGTAACTGAGAACAGACTCAAAACATGAATTTAACACCACGTTTCAATGGATCTTAACGACAGGGAAATAAATCAGAAATTAAAAAATCAACTAAAATCAGATTTTTGTTTTCTAGTCTTTAACTCGTGTATATATTTGGCATTGACTACAATACAACTATAAATGCTGTCTTGCTAACAAGTGAAACTATTTTTCCAAAGGACCGTAGGCTGTTTGTTTGGAAGCAATAGACATTTGCCATTCTAGCTCACATTGGGCACAGAACATTTTTTAAAACAATGCTCTCCTTTTGTACCAGTTGTGTTCTTTTGAAATTCAGTCTCAGAGCTCTGCCCCATTGTAATATTCTGCTCCTGGGCTGAGAGAATGGTTGCCTCTTTTTTGAGCCAGTGGAAATGCTCTTCTATTGTCAGCTTCAGCATCCCCACTGGGCAAGGTATGACCCGCCACGTCTTCCCTGGATTTTCTGCTTTTTCCCTTTGACTAATGGAAACAAAGCTTTTCCCAAGGATTCCAAATGAGCGCCCCAATCAAACTCTTAATTGGCAACACAAAGCATAACCCCTGGCCGTGGGACTATATCCAAATGGGATTTTTTTTCCTTAAGCACTAGGCTGAAAACCACTGGAGAAAAGAAAACAAACATTTACCTATCCACAAAGCCACACATGCCCAACTAGGTTAATTCTGTATTCTGATTACAGAAAAATTCCTACCTGACTGTAAAACATATTCGAAATGGTGTGGGAGTTATTTTAATCCCAATATTCCAAATGCCCAGCTTGCTTCTTTTTGTTCTCAAATTTTTTTGCAAATGAGAGATCTATAAGAACTTTGCCACAGAGGAACAATTAGATGCTTAGGTTTCCAACATCTAAATGAATGAGAACTCACATCCATGGAAGCCCATAAAAGCCGAGAAAACAAAAGAAATGAACAAATGAATGAATATCAAATAAGTTAAAATAAATAAATGAATAAATAATAAATGAATAAATGAACACCTCTATACTGAAAACCAAGAGTCCTGGACACTCAGACTAGAAAATTATGTCTTTCTAGTTGGCAGCTGTTTGTTCACAATAGCATCTTAGATTATTTTTTAAGTTAAAAAGAAAAGCCTAAGAGGCCTTAGACTATTATGGAAGGAATATTACCCTTTAAATGCTAACACAAACTCACAGATACACATACAGATAATAATGATTGCTACTAACACTCTTTCTTCCTCCCTGCCTTCCATCCATTCTTCCCTTTTCTCCTCCTCTCTGCCCCCCTCTCTGTCCCCCCCCCCCCCCATTATATTGTGGAGAGCGAGTCCTTCCACATCTGGCCGAAGCCCAGGGCCTAGTCCTTTGCTTGGAGCTCAGCCCCTCCCTGCAGCCTGTTAGGAATGGGCAGCTCTGACTCCACTTGCTGCGTCTCCCAGCCCGTGACTGCGGTGCTGTCCACACTCGCAGATTTCACAGCTTTGAACACTTTGGTCTACAGATGGTTTGGAGCACAGAGTACGCAGGCTTCCAGGCAGTGAGTATATCATGCACACACTATGAGAAGACATCAGGGCTGATGTGGGCATCCTCGTGGGAAGCAGCCCAGCATGGTGAAAAGAGCATGGGCCTTGGAGCCAGACACACCTGAGTCTGAGACCCCTCTCCAGACGGGGGACCCGTGGGCAAACTGAAAGTGTTTCACTCCCAGTCACAAGCAAGCATCAACTCAAGCACTGGCTCTGGCAAGCCCACGGGGCACCTTACATCCCATCTCCTCAGGGCCCATAAGGCAGTCAGTATTTTAATGAACTCTGCAAGTTCTGTTGCATTCTCACAAAAGCCCATAAGGCAGAGGACCAGGAGAATTTAAGGCTTTCGGTAAAATATAATCATCAAGTTTCTAATTTTCCAGGGCCTAAAAATTTAAAAAAGTGGCCTGGCATATAAAATATAAAATTTTAATGTGGCAATTATGAAACAGTTAAGAGCAAAGTATGATCTTTCTGACAGTGAACATCAATATTTAAAACTCCACTCTTAGGTGCAATGTAAAAGCATGGACTTACCCAAATGTTACAGATGAAAACTTAGGGCTGGCACGGCAATTCGAATTTTGCCCTGTTCCAAGTATGGACTCGGGAACAGCAAAGTCATCTTTACATAGGTTTTATTTCCATTTTTTTTCCAAAAGTGAACTTTAAGTAAAAATACAAAATGGCCACTATGGTTTTAGCCAGTAAGATTTCAAAGACAATATGATCAAATCTTCAAAAAGCAGAATAATAAATTTATACATTACATGCGAAATATGGTACTTTTACAAGCTTCAACTCAGACCAGTAACTATTAAGTGTCATATAAAAAATAATACTCAATTTAAAATCTGAGATGGAACAGCTTCTAGAATTCCATGAAGGCAAGCCTGGCTTACCTTTTGGTTGCAGGCGCAGCAGTTTCTTTCCTGGCCCCGGAGGGGGACGGGAGAGAGCCGCTTGGTTTCTTTGGTAACACGGTGCCGTTGTTGACGGTGGTTCTTAAAGGCAGGGTCTGCACCAGTGGTCTTGCTGCAAGACAAGCAGAAAAGGAAATGAGAACATTTCCCTTTGCAAAGGCGACTCCTTATGGAACCTAAGGTCTGTAGAAAGGAAACAGACAGCTATTCAAAAATGCTAGCAAAATTGATAGAAGCACAAAGGCACCTCAGCGGAGAAGGGATCTCTTTCCTGCAAATGGTGTCGGAACAACGAACAGTCCTCACACTGTACACAAATTTAATTCAAGATGGACCATAGAACTAAATGTAAAATGCAAAAACTATAAAGCTCCTAGAAGATGCATAGGAGAAAATGTGTGTGACCACTGGTTGGATGATGAGCTTTTTGGATACAATACCAAAAGGCTGATCTATGAAAGAAGCAATTAATGTTGGACTTCATTAAAGTTTAAAGACTTTTGCTCTGTGAAAGGCACTGTTAAGAAAATGCAAAGACAAGTCACACTGGTAGAAAATATTTGCAAATCACAGATCTAATAAAGGACTTATAATACAGAATATAAAAAGTACACTGAAAACACAATGGCAAAAGAAAACAAAAACAATGAAAAAATACTCAACATTATTTGTCATTAGAGAAATGCAAAGTCAAACAATAATGAGATAACTCCACACATCTATTAGTGTGGCTAAAATCCAAAAAACTGAATAAATGTCTTTCAATAGGTGAATGGATGAACAGAGATATAGACATACAACAGAATACAATTCAGCTATAAAAAGTAATGACCCCCCCTACACAAAAATTAACTCAAAATGGACCAAAGATCTCAATATAAAAGAAAGTACCATAAAACTCCTAGAAGATAATGTAGGAAAACATCTTCAAGACCTTGTATTAGGAGGCCACTTCCTAGACTTTACACCCCAAGCACAAGCAACAAAAGAGAAAATAGATAAATGGGAACTCCTCAAGCTTAGAAGTTTCTGCACCTCAAAGGAATTTCTCAAAAAGGTAAAGAGGCAGCCAACTCAATGGGAAAAAATTTTTGGAAACCATGTATCTGACAAAAGACTGATATCTTGCATATACAAAGAAATCCTACAACTCAATGACAATAGTACAGACAGCCCAATTATAAAATGGGCAAAAGATATGAAAAGACAGTTCTCTGAAGAGGAAATACAAATGACCAAGAAACACATGAAAAAATGTTCAGCTTCACTAGCTATTAGAGAGATGCAAATTAAGACCACAATGAGATACCATCTAACACCGGTTAGAATGGCTGCCATTAAACAAACAGGAAACTACAAATGCTGGAGGGGATGTGGAGAAATTGGAACTCTTATTCATTGTTGGTGGGACTGTATAATGGTTCAGCCACTCTGGAAGTCAGTCTGGCAGTTCCTTAGAAAACTAGATATAGAGCTACCATTCGATCCAGCGATTGCACTCCTCGGTATATACCCGGAAGATCGGAAAGCAGTGACACGAACAGATATCTGCACGCCAATGTTCATAGCAGCATTATTCACAATTGCCAAGAGATGGAAACAACCCAAATGTCCTTCAACAGATGAGTGGATAAATAAAATGTGGTATATACACACGATGGAATACTACGCGGCAGTAAGAAGGAACGATCTGGTGAAACATATGACAACATGGATGAACCTTGAAGACATAATGCTGAGCGAAATAAGCCAGGCACAAAAAGAGAAATATTATATGCTACCACTAATGTGAACTTTGAAAAATGTAAAACAAATGGTTTATAATGTAGAATGTAGGGGAACTAGCAGTAGAGAGCAATTAAGGAAGGGGGAACAATAATCCAGGAAGAACAGATAAGCTATTTAACGTTCTGGGGATGCCCAGAAATGACTATGGTCTGTTAATTTCTGATGGTTGTAGTAGGAACAAGTTCACTGAAATGTTGCTATATTATGTAACTTTCTTGGGGTAAAGTAGGAACATGTTGGAAGTTAAGCAGTAAAAAAAAAAAAAAAAAAAAAAAAAAAAAAAGTAATGACCCAATCCACGTGACAACACGGATGAGCCAAATACATATTGCTAAGTGAAGAAGTCGGTCTGAAAAGGCTACATGTTACGTGAATCCATTTATATACTCCATGGTACTATGCATTTGTCAAAACCCACAGAACCTTACAGTACAAAGAGTGAACCTAAACATACTTAAATAAAAAAACAATTAGGAGATTAGGGATCCCATGGTGGAATGCAAATTGTGACAAAAGACTCTAGCTGTATTATAGAAGAGGGTGGCAGAAAAGGTGCTGACCCAAGCAATTCTGGAAACGAGTGGGGACTGGACGACTGAAGACAAAACGAGTGTACATAACCACAGTACTCTAGTTGGTAAAGTTCTCTCCCATGGGGGTACGGGTTAACAATTCTGACACCACTATGAATGAATACCGGGGTGGAACAATTAAGTAAATGGGCGGAGGATGGTGGAGCCAGGTTTCTTACTGGTGGAGTAGCAGGTTTTAGATAAGCCAGGGGAGGGGACTAGAATGATCCATGTGGTACTAGTCCGTACTGACATAAACAAATAATTGAATAAAGAAATAAATGGGGGAGAAGAGACAAATTTCCCTTGCAGAATTCCAAAAAATGTATTTAGATACTTTGCCCTCAAGGAGGTGGAGCCTAACTCCCCACTCCTTAGTAATGGCTTCCTCCCGAGAAGCACAGTACGGAAAGGGGGGCAAAAGTAACTTTCCGGTGGGGAAACCCGACCACCACCACCTGAGCCAGGTGATGGAGGCGACTGCCCACAGTGATAACAGCATGCATCCTTGATACGTGTGATTGGGATGAGAAGGGCACTTTGCCTCTGGGGTCTTCCTCCCCAAAGCCCACATTCCCAGTCTGCTCAAGAGAAAAACACCAGACAAACCCAAATTGAAGGACAGTCAACAAAATATGTAACCAGTCCTCCTCAAAGCTGTCAAGGTCATCAAAAACAAGGGAAGTCTGAGAAACTGTCACAGCCAAGAGGAGTCTAAAGAGACGGGATGACAACTAAATGTCATGTGGGATCCTGGATGGGATTCCGGGAGAGGAAAAGGACATTAGGGGAAACCTAAGACACTCAGTAAAGCATAGACTGTAATTAATAATAATTACATCAACCCTGGCTCACTGTGCTGTGGTACATGTGACAAACGTATCATACCAGTTGGATATTAACTGTAAGCAAACTGGGTGCGAGGTACACGAAGGCTCTCTGAACAACCCTCGCTATTTTTCTGTGAATCTAAAACTATTCTAGAGTTAGAAGTTTATTTTAGAAATGCTGGCAAAGTTTAATTTAATTTGTTTATCAGAGAACTAACATGATTTAGAAAAAATATATATCATGGCATGTATCTATTGCTTTAAATAAAACATTCCAAAGGATGTGCCTCAATTTTAGGCTTTTAAAACATTATCAATGACAAAACTGCATATACTGCCAAATTTTTACTGCAGTGGAAATTTTCAGTCCCTAAAGCTGAGGGTCAGACTTCATTGTTTTTTAAGGCAAAAGTCAGTGGAAAAAGTCACAGTCAGCCCCCTCTAGCCAAAAAGCATGGTGCCCCTCTTCCTTGGCCGCTCTTGCCATGCCTAGTCCACTCCGTGGCGAGTGTCTGCTCCACCTGCCTGGAGGTTCCTGGAAGCACCACCTGCCAAGGTGCCGATGCACAGAAGGCACTCAAAACATATATTTGCTGATCAGAACCACATTAAATTCCAATAACAAAAATCCTGCTTCTAAAAGATCTTATGTTGCCATTTCTGAGTCATTAATAAGGGTTTTATTTTTTTTGAGTCCTAATTTTAAAATTCAGCCTCATAATAATCTAGTATCGTCCTTCCCCTAAAAGGAGAAATAGAATTTTAAAAGCCCAGGAAAAGAAACTCATGTGCATTCAGCAGGCCTTCCTGGGGTGAATAATAAAATCTTATATGTTAAACTCTAGCATCAAGAGCAAACAGAACTATTAAAGTTACGATGAGAAATCATGAAAGAAAAAAAAAAAGAGGCTGGGGAGAGCAGGAGGGGGAGATGGAGGGGAGGGAGGAAAACAGGAGAGGAGGGGAGTGGTGAGCGCTCTTGAATGATCAAGAAGTTGGGAAGGTCCTATCTCAGCAAGATCCAGTAACCGCTGCACCCCCATCTTGAGAATATCCTAGGATTCTGCCCCCACTGACTTCTAAAGCAGCACGATGGTCATCACCAACAATATACTTACTAAATACCTATTTTGCACATGGCATCATAACAAAGCTTCTTGTTAGGTGGGAGTTGTTCAGAAGTCCACACAGTGCAGCGAGTCAAAGTTTAAGTATAAAGTTTAAGATTTAGTAGAGGAAGAAAGCAGGTGGGAGCCAGCGAAAAGAAAGAAAGAAAGATAATGGCTCCGGCTCTCTATTGGAGAGCAGCATATTTTAACAAAAAAAGGAACCCATGTTGGGAAGGGTGCCTGCTGTGGTGTTCTGTCCCTCGATTGGGTAAGTGCTTATCAAGTTTTGGGCTGATTAGTTGCTAGGGTTCTGAGACAGTATTCTTTTTAGGAGAGCAGCTGTGTTATCTAACTAGGGAGAGCAGGCCGTTTTGGTTGTTCATCTTATGGACATAACTGACCTTACCTTACCCACCTTCGAGGTGCCACCATGGCTGGAACAGCCTTGAACAGCCTTCATTCTTTAGTTTATAGGGCACCTGTTTTTTGTGAAATAAGCTGCGGAGCCCCAGAGTCAGAAACTCCTACTACATGTTAGTTTCTTCTTCTAGGATCTAACACTTCTTTCATGTTTCTATACCTAAAAACTAGTAGCCTGGACCCAAAGAAGAGAAGTTGCTGCCGCAAAGGAAAAATTCTGGAAGGCAAAAATACCTTCCACCTGCACAAGTCCCAGATGGATCATGAAGACGGCAGGACACATGAATTGCTCCCGGATACGTAAAGTGATCTTTAAAAGCATTCAGAAGTGAAACAGTGCCAGGGAAGGTTCAAAATACAACTTTCTGCTCATCAGTCGCTAAGATAAATGAATCCCTAGCTTTTAGATGAAACTGAGATACGAGACTTTCTTCTGGTTTATAAAAGGTTTATACATATATAGCATTTAATTGTTCCTGGTGGCAATGTGACACTAAAAGGGAACTTTTTTCAAACAAAAGGAGTCTGATAAACGAGACGTGTCAGGAGGGCATTCATTTGGAGGAACAGCAGGATGGCTGCAATCCCAAATCTCAAGGGGGCCCAACAAGCACAGGAGAGTTTAAAAGGCAAGGAGTCTTGAGTTAGACAGGACTGGGCATATTCCCAACTCAGCTTAATTTCGTGGCCTTGGATAAGCCTTTCCAGGCCTCAGCTTCTTTGTCTGTAAAACAGGAGATCAGTACCCGCACTGCAGGGCTGCTGTGAGGATTAGGAAGGAGGACAAGAAAGTTCCTAGCAGAGTGTCCGGCACGCAAGAAGTGGTAGCTATGATCCCATGGCTACACTCAGATCACGAAATGCTCTATTATTTCCTTTTGGACCTCGGGGTACCATTAATACCCTGAATGCAATGTGAAAAGAACTGAATGCGGCACACACCTTAGGATCGTGCAGGACCAGGTGCAGCAAGTGCCCACGGCTGGGTCCCACACACGAGAGAGATGGACTAAGACCATAGACAGGTTCTCACCCCCAAAGCAGTCAGTGCTCCGACGGAGGCCAAGTGAGGCAGGAGGAGAGCACGGGGGAAAGGTTGCAGGCTGTGGCCAGGGGCCGGGGCTGTGCTCTCGGCTGGGTCCCCGCCTGTCCGGGTGACGGCTGGCAGGTCATGCTGGGTCCTTTTTTTCATAACCATAGAGTAAAGGCTTTACTCTGCAAATGTTCCTCAAGGCTTTAGTCTGCCTTGTGCTCTGAAATCTGTGATCATACTTCACGTGAGATGAGCATTCCGAGAGACAGCTGAGCTTCTCTGCAAGTGAGTCCCTCTGCCCCAATTCTCCCAAATTCTTCACCCCAAGGGAAGGGAGAATAAAGTGGTGGCAAACAGACCCCCCCGGCTGGGCAGGTACAGTTTCCAGTAATGTGTACGGGACCTAATGTCAGCAATTTCCTGCTGGTTTTCAGACCACGTAATATGTCTCCATAAATTACCTTGAGTTAAATTCCCTGCAAAATAACTCCATGGTTTGGTAATTGAAAATCCCTGGCTCAAAATAAGGCATTTGGAATCTCAGGTTGAAAAACACTCATAATTAAGCCTGAAAGGAAACTCTGTTTCATCTTTCTAAATGGTAGGTTTGGAATAACCAGACTTTGAGAAGTATTATCCATGATAATATATTTTTGAAACTAAAGTTGATATAAATATAGGAATTCAAGTATAGCTAATCAAATCTACTAATGCATGTTATAATATAGTATGGTGTTGAATTATAATCTACAGATCAAGAAACCCTTTCAACTTATATTAATAACTCAATGTGCAATATTTGCTAAGGAAAACTTCCTATTAGGTATAAAAATAAATTTGATTAAGCAAATCATGATTATGTATGTGATTATGTATAGAAATCCAAAATTTAATTTTGGGATAGTATCTGACCATTATGAACCTAGAATTCCTAATGATCTATTTCAAAATTTAAAATGTCTGTATTTGGGACTGGAGGAGGCAACCTGTTTTTGCTTCCCGGCACTAAGCTGTAAGACAAGGTGGAAAATCACCCAAGTGCATCACCACCAATATCTAACAAGATTACAGACCAGCAATCCCACTTCCAGGAATCTATCCCAAAGACATATTGGCAAAAACACAACATGACATATGCACAAGGGCAATCACTGCAGCATTACTTGTAAGACAAAAGACAGAAATAAGCCAAAGGCCCATCAACAGGGAGTACTATGGGAGCTCACAGATGATCTCTGCAGTGGGATGCCCTCCAGGATGTATTGCTAAGTGAAAAGAGTAAGACATAGAACAGCATGTTGAGGATACTGCCTTCTATCCAAGAAAGGGAAGGGATACACACACACACGCACACATTTATATGCATATATATATATTTGCTTATATTTTTTAAAATGGAAAAAAACAAAAATAATGAATATGGTTATCTAGAAGAGAAGAGTGGAAACAGGTGAGGAGGAACAGGGATGGAAGCTAGCTTATTTTGGAATCACATAAATGTTATCCCAAATCAAATCAAAATGCAAACAGCGCAAGACCTGAAAATTGAAAATAAAATGAAATAAATAAGTGTAACTGTATCAAGTTGATGTTTTAACCACATAGAGAATGATCTCAAGTGATTTTAAAACAGTAATTTGATTATCCCTAATGGGATACAGGTGAAAGACAGAAAGAACTGCAAAGATACCTCAAGTATTTTCAGTAGTCATTTTACTAATAATATTGGCATTGTTATTTTAAAACTATCTTACATATAGTAAGATAAAGTCAATAAATAATTATATTCATGTAATTTAGAATCAAGATTTCAGTACAAGATAAACATGATTTGCAATCAAAGATGTTAAATAAAAACCCTTTCATCTTAAATTTGCACTGGAAATGATGGTATGAACTTATGATTTATTTTTCTCTTTAAAAAAAATAAAGATTTCCTAGCTTTGTCTACTGAACACAACTAGAAGCACCAACCAACCTGAAACAATGAGTTCCACGGGTGCCAGTTGGTAGTTTCTAAATACCATTTTCTAATAAAAGGAACTAGAACACCTTAGAGAAATGGCTGATTCTGAGTCTGGGCAGGAAATATAAAATGTGACCTAGAACATTTTTTCTCACAAGAAAGCAAGAAAGATCATTGGGACCCATCAAAAGGGCACAGGAGCCCACCTAAGGCAGCTCCCACCAGCCGAGATGGGACAATTTGAGCATTAAAAAGAACAATGACTTTAATACCTCCAATATGTCAAAACCTATGTGTTCATAATGATAATAAGAACAAAAACGCAAACTCATTGGGGAGCTTTGGAGGTCACCAATGTAACATTCTAAAACTTGGTTAATAAAGGGAAATAAAGCGTTAGTCCCAGGGTTGCTGCAGGGAACTGTGTTCAGGATAACCAGACAGGAAGTGTGTGTATGGGGTGAGGGGTGGGGGGAGTTCTTCTTTGGAGAAGAATTCCAGCTAACAAATGAAAAAGAAATAATAAAATTCATAGCGACATTATTCACAATTGCCAAAAGATGGAAACAACACAAGTGTCCCTCAACAGATGACTGGATAAACAAAATGTGGTATAAACATACGACGGAATATTATTCAGCAGTAAGAAGGAATGACGTCCTGAAGCATGTGACAACATGGAAGAACCTTGTGGACATCAGGTTGAGTGAAATGTCAGACACAGGACAAACAGGGTATGCTCTCACTAAAATGACATATCAGTTGTTTGATTTGTCTCTAGGCTGTACATTAGGAGAGTCAGGGCAAAAGACAGGTGAGGTAGCCCTTCTTTTATCATAGCTAAATGTTAAATTGTCCAGTGATTGTTAGTCCTGAAAAGGGATTGAGAAAGCCGCCCAGGTATTGCCAGTGGCACGAAGTGTCTCGTCCATCTACCTTCAAGTTCTGGTCATCTCCAAGTTTGTTTACTCTGTCAATGGAAACACTGCAGAGTGGAATGTGACCACCTGATGCAGAGAACGCGTTTCTCCACAGTACATCTCTACGCCAAATTCAGGAACTGCAGACTGGCTACAGGCAAGAGCAGAAGGGTGAGTAAGCCGTTCAATGTATAAGTAGCTCGTCCTTTTTCCTTAGAGAAGTTCTGGCTGGAAACAGCGTCGGGGTACCAGGGTCACAGACAGCGTCTCTAGGCAGACCCTGCCGACGACTCTCTGGCATTATGTTGGTGGATGGCCGCCTTTAGATGAAGTAGATGGACTTGGGCAAGTATTAAGCCAAGGAGACGTCAGATGCTCAAAAAAGAAATAAAGGACCCTTAGATAAACCAAAGATTTCATTTTGGAACAAAAAAATTGGAAAAGTAATTATTGTACACTCTCTTGAACTTTGAAACATGTATTTACCCTAAAAATTATGCATCTTTGCCAAAAAAGTCTTGTTGCAGGCTATATCACTGAGGTCAGATGAACTCAGATAATTAATGAATGCAGAGTGTTACATGGATGCGTTATTTAGTGGCTTTCTTCTATGCCAAAAATCTGAAGACCTGAAGTCGATTTAAAATTCTAACTCATTATATCATTTAAAAAAACATTTTGAAATTAACAAAACAGATTCTTGCTGATGTTCTTACAAACATTGGGGACTGACGGTTTGGAATGCCAAGCCCTCAATTTTGGGGCTTGCTCTTATGAAGCTTATTACTGCAAAGGAGAGGCTAAACCTACTTATAATTGGGCCCAAGAGTCTCCCCGAGTACCTCTTTGTTGCTCAGATGTGGCCCTCTCTCTCCAGCTAAGCCAACTTGGCAGGCGAACTCACTGCCCTCCCCCCTACATGGGACCTGACTCCCAGGGGTGTAAATCTCCCTGGCAACGCAGGGTATGACTCCCGGGGATGAATCTGGACCCAACACCGTGGGATTGAGAACATCCTCTTGACCAAAAGGGGGATGTGAAATGAAACAATTTAATAAAGTTTCAGTGGCCGAGAGATTTCAAATGGAGTAGAGATGTCACTCTGGTGGGCATTCTTATGCACTATATAGATAACCCTTTTTAGGTTTTAATGTATTGGAATAGCTAGAAGTAAATACCTGAAACTATCAAACTCCAGCCCAGTAGCCTTGACTCTTGACTGTATAACAATGTAGCTTGCAACGAGTAACACTGTGACTGTGAAAACCTTGAGGATCACACTCCCTTTATCCAGTGTATGGATGGATGAGTAGAAAAATAGGGACAAAAACTAAATGAAAAACAGGGTGGGATGGGGGGGATGATGTGGGTGTTCTTTTTACTTTTATTTTTTATTCTTATTCTTTCTGGTGTAAGGAAAATGTTCAAAAATAGATTGGGGAGATGAATGCATAACTATATGATGGTACTGTGAACAGCTGATTGTGCACCGTGGATGATTATATGGTATGTGAATATATCTCAATAAAACTGAATTTAATTTAAAAAAGATTTTGAAATTAACAAAATGCATATGAATAAGTTTTAATATATTGTTTGACAGGCAGGTGAGGTTGTAAATTGTTTGTTATTTAAATTCTCAGGTATGGGTTTAGAAGTGCAAGAGTCCTGTAACTTTAAAAATTCAATATAATGGAAGTACACATGGGGAGAAAACATCAATGAACTGATTGCAAAAAGTCATTTATTAACCCAAATGCCCGTCATCTGATGAATGGATAAATAAAATGTCATTTATCCATAAGACAGATACTATCCGGCAATAAGAAGGAATGGATGGTGTGGTCCAGGTCCTCATGGCACTTGCTGTGGTTCTCCTGCCCGTGTCCTAAGCTACGCGAGTGCTGGGGCATCTGAAGCCGTCAGTGCCACCTCCGCTGCTGATCTGACATGGGATGGATACAGCTGCTGTAATCCCTTAAGCATGGGTGCCATTAAAAAAGTGGTTGAGAAGAAAATACCTGGAATTTGTCTTATCTTTGGAGTCTGGGAAGACCCTGATAGAGGATGTGGAGGACAGCTTCTTGAATGTGAATTCCCAAGTAACGACAATGTGTCAGATTTTTCCTAAAGATGCTAAATTGCAGCAAGGCAACGCTATGGGATTCTCCCAGGGAGGGCAGTGGCCCAGAGATGCCTATCCCCTTCCCTGATTGATTTGAACCCGCTTGGGGAACAGCATCAAGGTATTTTTGGACTCCCTTGATGCCCAGGAGAGAGCTCTCGTGTCTGTGACTTGATCAAGAAAACACTGAATGTTGGTGCTCACTCCAAAGCTGTCCAGGAATGCCTGGTGCAAGAGGAAAACTTGGTAGACCCCTCAAAGAGGGATGTGTACCACAACCACAGCACCTTCTTGGCAGATACAAATCAGGAGACGGGTGTCAACGAGTCCCACAAGAAAAACCTGATAGCACTGAAGAAGGCTGTGATGGTGAAATTTCTCGATGATTCCATTTGAGCCCGTGGATTTGGAGTGGTTTGGATTTTACAGAAGCGGCCAAGCCAAGGAAACTATCTACTTACGGGAGACAATTCTGTACACACAGGACCACCTGGGGCTAAAAGAAATAGACAAGGCAGGGAAGCTAGCCTTCTGGCTACAGAAGGGAACCACCTTCGGCTGTCTGAGGAATGGTTTGATGCCCGTGTCATTGCCTTCCGTGAGCGAAACCCTTGCAGTTTGCGCCGATGCTCAGGGAGCCCCTGGCACCTCTAAACCACATGGGCAAGAGTTCCATTTGTGCCCAAGCCTAGCTCAGAGCCGGCTTCTCTCCTGTCACCATATAACATGCCCTGCTCAGAAAGATCTAAGCTCTGAATGTTGTCCTTCACCTCATCCTTATCAGCATCTGGTGTCAAATGCAAGCTTAAATAGTTAATAACCTTGGAGACTGTTTTACATCCTCTGATGTGGTCAAGCTACCTTAGGAAGAGAGTCTGTTATGGATCAGTGCCAGAACTGTGCCCAAGCCCAGAGGAGACTGAACAAATTAAAGCACCGAGGAAGACGGATCCTGAGGGCTCAGGAAAGACTGGCCACATTTCAACCAAGAGAAAACACCAGTACTCAGGCCTGAGTTACATGGATGCTTTCTCAGTCTTGCTGGTGGAGATCTAACCATTGCTTGAAAAAGTACTGACTGGATAATGTTCCTGTTTAACTTCTTAAGGCCGCTCTCCTTTCCTCGAGTATGTCGCCTGTTCCGGGTTGCTGAAGTGGCTGTTATGCAAAACACCAGAAATGGATTGGCTCTTATAAAGGAGGTTTATTTGGTTACAAAGTTACAGTCCTAAGGCCAGAAAAGTGTCCAAACTAAGGAATCAACAATAAGATACGTTCCCTGTAGAATGTCCAATGGAGTCTGGAACACCTCTGTCGGCTGGGAAGGCACATGGCTGGCATCTTATTTCTTTGTTCCCAGGTTGTGTTTCAAAATGGCGTTCTCCAAAATGTTGCTCTTGGGGCGTTTTGTTCTCTCTCAGAGTCTCTGGAGCAAACTCTGGGCTAGCATCTTCAAAGCATCAGCAAAAGTCTGCTTTCAGTGGCCACCCCCAAAATGTCTCTCTCAGCTGCAGCACTGAGCTCCTTCTGTCTGAGCTCTTACAGGACTCCAGTGATTTAATTAAGACCCACACTGAATGGGTGGGGTAATACCTCCATGGAAATAATCTAATCAAAGGTATTACCCACAGTTGGATGAGTCACATCTCCATGGAAACACTCAATCAAGAGGTCACACCCTAATCAGAAAGGTTAATAAATCTGCCCCCACAAGAATGCATTAAAGAATATGGCTATGGGGGAACATAATATATCCAACTCGGCACATTGCCTTTTGGGGTGTCTTAGCGATTATTAGACAAATTTTTCTTGCCCACCATTGTACCTGTGTAGCACTCATTTTGACTCAGCAAACAGTAATGAAGTAGGCACTCTGACACAAAAAGAGAGAAGCACCCAACTGGGTTGCTTAAGGAAGGAAGTGTACATCTTGCTTAGCTTAGATAGTGAGGTGAAGAAAAATGAGGAAGTGGATATGAAAAGGGAGGAGATGGTTCTTTCCACTGCACCCCTGACTAACCTGTACTTGGTTTCTTATTATGACTAGTGGTCTGCATTCTAGTGTCACTCTATTGCTGGCTTTAGCAGGAGAATGGGAGGAAAAATGTGAAGAGAATGGGCTTTCTAACTCCTATCCCCCAAAATCACACTGACCAGCACACTCCAAATTGTTTCCGATCTGCATTGTGAATAAAGGTTTGCATGCACGGAGAGCTTGGGAAACACTGCATACTCCCTTTCTCCACTTAGAGACCAACCCACGGTAGAATATCGAGGACTCTGAGAATTCCTGTTACCATAAAGAAAACTAACCTTAATCTACCATGTCCCACACCACTGGAGCATGGATGGCTCAGAGGCCCTCTCATCCCCCTCACCCCAATTTTTTGAAGACTGTTCTGCAAAATACCAGTTTGGGAAAATAAAGGTTAGCTATGCTTTGATGGAAATACCTTGTTTTTAGTACTGTAAAGTTTACCGGTTATGATTTTTTCTTTCCCTTTCTTAAGCCTTATTCAACTAAAAGAGAAGGATTAAGGGCAAGAGGCGGGGGTATGTGTGAAAAGTTTAATTTTATTGGGTTGTCTAAAATAAAGAGTAGTTTCTTTAAAAAAGAAAAAAAAAAAAGGTGGGAGGGAAGATGGTGGCATAGAGAGGAGTGGAAGCTAAGTAGTCCCCCTGGAACAACTAAAAAAAAACAGAAACAACTAGTAAATGATCCAGAATAACCGCGGGGGGACAAACGAGGCCGTCCACTCATCATACACCAACCTGAATTGGGAGGAATGCCCGAGATCACAGCATAAAATCTGTAAGTAAAACCTGCGGATCCAAATTGGGAGACCCCCTCCCCCATCGCCCGAGCTGCAAAGCCGCGTGGTGCCAGAGAGAAGCTCTCTCCCAGCAAGCGAGCATAGCTCAGCTGAGCTCCAACTGGGGTTTTAAGTAGCTAGTGTGAACTGCTCACTACAGGTATGAATCCCCAAAAAACAGACAGAGGCTTTGGGTGACGACTGACCTTGGAGAGCCGGAGGGTCGCCTCGGACTAGGTCTGAAGGGGACTATCTGTTTCTTTATTGGCTCAGTGGAGAAAGCCCCAGTCATATTCAGTTTCCAGGGCTGTGACTCAGAGAAGGGTAGAGATAGCACAAGCAGAGAGAGACCATTTAAATGCTAATGACCTCCCCCTAGGGGGTCTATCTTCTCTAAGAGGAAAGGGATGGGGCCCTTTCCATTCAGAACCAGACCCCAGAGCCTGGGGGAACACGGACACACCTCCTCACACCAGGCAAGAATTACAGGCTAACAGGCATCACCTGCTGGGCAGAAAAGCATAGTGACCTGAGGCATCACAGGGTGTACCAATTTTCTAAAACACACCCTTAGGGGGAAACCAGATACTGAATATTTCTTCCTTCTGAGACCTGAGCCTGTTCTGGTCTGGGAAAACCTGATTGGGGCAACCAAGGAAACCATGCCTAGACAACAGAAAACTACACTAAGAAAAATGAAGTTATGGCCCAGTCAAAGGAACAAATGTACACTTCAACTGAGATACAGGAATTTAAACAACTAATGCTAAATCAATTCAAAAAGTTTAGAGAAGATTTCTCAAAAGAGATAGAGGCTGTAAAGAAAACACTGGGCATACATAAGGCAGAAATCAAAAGTTCAAAAAAACAACTAGTAGAATCTATGGAAATGAAAGGCACAACACAAGAGACAAAAGACACAATGGAAACATAACAACAGCAGATCTCAAGAGGCAGAAGAAAACACTCAGGAACTGGAGAACAAAACACCTGAAAGCCTACATGCAAAGGAGCAGATGGAGAAAAGAATGAAAAATATGAGCAACGTCTCCGGGAACTTAAGGATGAAACAAAGTACAAGAATGTACGTATCATTGGTGTCCCAGAAGGAGAAGAGAAGGGAAAAGGGGCAGAAGCAATAACAGAGGAAATAATTAATGAAAATTTCCCATCTCTTATGAAAGACATAAAATTACAGATCCAAGAAGCTCAGTGTACTCCAAACAGAATAGATCTGAATAGGCCTGTGCCAAGACACTTAATAATCAGATTTTCAAATGTCAAAGATAAAGAGAGAATCCTGAAAGCAGCAAGAGAAAAGCAATCCATCACATACAAAGGAAACTTAATAAGACTATGTGTGGATCTCTCAGCAGAAACCATGGAGGCAAGAAGGAAGTGGTGTGATATATTTAAGATACTGAAAGAGGAAAACCACCAACCAAGAATCCTATATCCAGCAAAGCTGTCCTTCAAATATGAGGGAGAGCTCAAAATATTTTCTGACAAACAGACAATGAGAGACTTTGTGAACAAGACACCCACCCTACAGGAAATACTAAAGGGAGCACTACAGAGTGATAGGAGAAGACAGGAGTGCGTGGTTTGGAACACAATTTTGGGAGATGGTAGCACAGCAATGTAAGTACACTGAACAAAGATAACTATGAATACAGTTGAGAGAGGAAGGTTGGGAGCATGTGAGACACCAGAAGAAAGGAGGAAAGATAAAGAATGGGACTGTGTAACTTGGTGAAATCTAGAGCATTCAACAATTGTGATAAAATGTACAAATTTGTTCTTTTACAAGGGAGAACAAGCAAATGTCAACCTTGCAACGTGTTAAAAATGGGGAGGCATTGGGGGAGGGATGCAATCAATATAAACTAGAGACTGTAACTAACAGAATCATTGTATTATGCTTCCTTTAATGTAACAAATGCGATATATCAAGGAAAATGCACATGGGGGGGATGGGGAGGCATGTTAGACACTTGACATTAGTGGTGTTGCATGACTCTACTTTGATTTAAGGTTATTTTTCCTTTTGCTGCTTCTTAGCTGTCATTTTTTTTTCCTCTTTCTTTTGTCTCTCTACCTTCTTTGACTCTCCCTCCTGCCTTGTGGAAGAAATGTAGATGCCCTTATATAGATAGTGGTGAAGGTGGTGAACACATAAATATATGACCATACAGAGAACCATTGATTATTCACTTAGGATGGAATGTATGGTGTGTGAACAAAACCATATTAAAAAAAAAAAAAATTGGGTTGATGACAAAACCTTGAGGGCAATATACTGAGTGAAATAAGCCAGACACATAAGGACAAAAAATGCAGGGTCTCACTGATAAGAACTAATTATAATATGTAAAGTCATAGACATGAAATATAAGGTACCAAGATATAGGATGAGGCTTAAGAATGGGGAGTGGTTGCTTAGTATGAGCAGAATGTTCAACTAGGACGAACTTAAATGTTTGGAAATGAACAGAGGTGTCGGTAGCAAGATGTGAGAATAACTAACAGTGCTGAATGGTGCGTGAATGAGGTGGAAAGGGGGAGCTCAGAGTCATATATGTCACCAGAAGGAAAGTTGGAGATCAAAAGACGGGAATGTATAAAACTGAATCCTGTGGTGGGCAATGTCCACGATTAACTGTACAAATATTAGAAATCTCTTCCATGAACCAGAACAAATGTATGACAATCCAATTAGAAGTTAATAATAGAGGAGCATATAGGGAAGAAATATATACCTATTGCAAACTATATACTACAGTTAGTATTTCAACATTTTTTATAAACAGTAACAAATGTACTATACCAACACTACGAGTCAACAATTGAGGGGGTTGGTTAGGGATATGGGAGGATTCAAGTTTCCTTTTCTTTTTTTCTTTTTTCATCTTTCACTTTATTTCTTGTCTGGAGTAATGAAAAGTTTCTAAAAATAGAACAAAAATTAAATGTGGCTATGGATGCACAGCTGTATGAGGATACCAGGGGCAACTGACTGTACACTTTGGATCTTCAGATAATTGTATGGTATCTGAACAACACCAATAAAAATTAAAAAGAAAAAAAAAAAAAGCAGATACTGTGTCCAGTGAATTCTCTCCATATTTTATTTGTATTGGTGCCATTTTTGGTATTATTAGTATTGCTAAATATTTGATGAATCATAAACATATCAAATCTAAAATGATTTTCAACAGCTATTATATCCTTTTATTATAATATGCAGTTGTTTAAAATGCTTTCTAATTTTAAAGTGATAAGTGAAAGCACTAATGTGAAAGAGAAAATGTAAATTTTCTAAGCTTGCTCAATCAAGTTTCAATTGAGTGATTTCAAAGTGAATAGCCTAATATGTTACTATAATAAGGAGTATAATTATCTATGTTTGAATCTCACTCAATTACATTAGATAAACATGAAATGTATCTATAATTTTTCCAAATAAAACTTTCTTAAAATTAAAAAAAAAAAAAAAGGAATGAGGACTGATGCATGCTACAACATGGATAAACCTTGAAGACATTATGCTAAACAGGGGACGAAGACAGTGATAAAACACCAGGTATTGCATAATTCTATTCATACGAAATGTCCAAGACTGGCAAATCCACAGAGACAGAACATAGGTTAGCGGCTGCCAGGGGCTGCAGGGAGGGAGCAGTGGGTACTGGCTGCTAATGGATGTGGGTATCTTTCTGGGTGAAGACAATGTTCTAAAATTAGATTGTGGTGATGGTTGCACAATGTACTAAAAGTTGAAGAACTGTACATTTCAAAAGGGGTGAATTTCATGGTTTGTGAATTTCCTCTCAATAGAAGTATTATTTTAAAAAGTCATTTATTACACAGTTGGGAAAATCTGAACACCGACTTGTTATTAGATGGTATTAAGGAATTACTGATTTTTAAGTGTGATGATGGTATTGTGGATTTTTAAGGAGACCTTATATCTTTGAAATATATAGTGACATATTTATAGACAAAATGATGACAATGTCTTAGATTTGCTTTAAGGTGATCTAATATGGGGTGAGTAGAAGTGGGGGGAGGGAGAAATAAATAAAACAAAATTGACCACATGTCAATAATTGACGAAACCAGGGAAAGGTCCTTTTCTTTCTACTGTTACGTATGCTTGATAATTTAAATACTACAGTTTAAAAATAATCTTTCTCAGTCTCTGAAAAACTGAATGCATCTACCAAACCTTTTTTATAATCACCACAGAAAGCCTATCTAAACTAGACAGAGCAATTAGTGAGAAAAACCAAAGAAATGATAGCATGCTCTGTCTAAAAGAAAGTGAAGTTATTTTCTCTATTTCACCAATTTGTAAGGACAAAGACAAAGAGAAAGGAAGTGCATAGAGAGAGAGAAAAAACATTTGCTCCCTAATTTTAGTGAACCAAAACAAGGAACTAAATTAATTACTCATTAATTTCATTCACAGCATAGAGTTTAAAATTTTTAACTTCTTAGGTGCACCTAGCTAATAAAATTAGCTAATAAAATGTGTGAATTTTATTACACATAACATAGTATTTCATGTAATGATGTGCTGAATAAGATCTATTGTATTTGGAACACTTTGCAAATAAAATTAAAGCTTGATAAAAGAAGCTCTCATTTCAAGTCATATAGGTATTCATTTCTTAAATATTTCATTTGATTTGAATATGCTAATTTAAATAGCATTGTTAAGAGGTGGGAGCAGAGAAGCAACATGAATGGTGGAAAGGCTCACAGTCAGCCAGGCCTTGGGGTTCAGTCCCAGTTCTGTCCCTTACCAGTTGGGTAACCTGGTGTCCCAGTCTGCTAATGCTGCCTTTTCACCAAACACCAGAAATGGATCGGCTTTTATAAAGGGGGTTTATTTGGTTACACAGTTACAGTCTTAAGGCCATAAAGTGTCCAAGGTAACACATCAACAATCGGGTACCTTCACTGGAGGATGGCCAATGGTGTCCGATAAACCTCTGTCAGCTGGGAAGGCACGTGGCTGGTGTCTGCTCCAGAGTTCTGGTTTCAAAATGGCTTTCTCCCAGGACATTCCTCTCTAGGCAGCAGCTCCTCACAAGTATCACTCACTCTCTCAGTTGCTCTTGGGGCATTTGTCCTCTCTTAGCTTCTCCAGAGCAAAAGTCTGCTTTCAAAGGCTGTCTCCAAAATGTTGCTCTGTAAGCTGCAGCTCCTCTCTCAGCTCCTGTGTGTTCTTCAAAGTGTCCCTCTCGGCTGTAGCAAGCTCGCTCCTTCTGTTTGAGCTTATACAGTGCTCTAGTAAATTAATCAAGGCCCATGCTTAATGGGCAGGGCCACACCTCCATGGAAATTATCTAATCAGAGTTATCACCTACAGTTGGGTGGGTCGCAACTCCATGGAAACACTCAAAGAATTACAATCCTATCAACACTAATACATTTGCCAACACAAGATTACATCAAAGATAATGGCATTTTGGGGGACATAATATATTCAAACTGGCACACCTGGGGTATATTATTCAACCTGCCAGAGGCGTTCTCATCTGTAAAATGAGCATAATACCTCTCTCATAGTATTGCAGAGATTAAATGAGCTAATATATCTGAGTGTACTGTGGAGCCAGCACTAGCCAACCAGCATACGGCAGATACAAATATACTGGGGAGATCAGTGTTGTGTGTTCAGGCAGCGGAGGCCACATGCAGCTGACTGCAGTCTGCTCCTGACCTGGACGGAGGCTTGGCGCATGTCAGTGCCCTGGTGTGGCAGGGCTGGTTCGCTTCTCCGCCTCTCCAGCATAAGTTTTCTGGCTATATTTAATAATTTTCTGATCTATCAATTAATGGGGCTATTCATATAAGCAATTAAAAAATTTGCAAAGAATATAGTAAAGCTTTTCTTTGAAAGGTAAGCTGCCAAATTACAATCTGAACAAACAAGCAAAATTTACAGTGAGAATATGAATTACTCAGGTTAATGCATAACCAAACATACCATACATGGAACAGTGACTATATTTTAATCTATATTTAATGTGTAAAATCCTGAACATTCACCTAGCATTGAAATGGAAATCAGCTGTGCATGTATACAATGGATTTATTATTAATTTAACTCCAAACCATCTTTCCTTGACTCCATGAGAATACATGTAAGCAAACTCTAGCTTGTGATGTTTGGTATACCCTGCTGTTGATCCCGGTACATTAAAGACCAGATTCAGTGGTAAGAAAGAAGTGAGTTATAAAAAATAAATTTCTTCTCCTAATTAAGGAGTACATACCACAGAACATTTAGAAGCCAACTAAAGTATAAACAAGAATAAAAACCACTCATAATCCCACCACTCAGAGAAAAAAGCCCTCCGATAACTTTTGGTATACTTCTTTTCAATCTTTTTTGCATAAATTTTGTATATTTAGTTAAAATTATACAATCTAAACAGTTTTATACTCTGCTTTTCACCCTCACTGAACTGCATCATATTTTCCCTGTTGTTACCTATAACTTACAAACATTTTTTAATACGGAGGCACCAGAATTTTCTAGCTGCACCACCATTTCTTGCCATTCCCCTACGGTTTTCTATCACTTTTTCTCTGTTGTACATAATGGTACAGGGAACTCCTTATTCATAAAGCTTTTTTTCGGTACTTATGTTCAAAGACAAGGGTAATTGTTCACTGCATACTGCTACCAGAATCGGGCCCACTCAAACCCACAACTCTGAAGAAAACTTTAATATTAGCAAAGATTTTAATAACATATGCTTCCATAAACTCTATTTGGTTCTCCTCTCACCACTATATGGTAATCTAAACTTGGCAAAATTAAAATATTCCCAATGTTTCTATCAGAAAGTAACCCTAACACAAAAAAGACTAAGTTTGCAGGCTGAGGTTCTCCACCAATAAGATGTATGACAGGGCAACCCAGTTCTTAGTAGTTAAAAAACAACAAAGGTAAAGGAGAAGGGCTAAGTTTGGGGAGCTTATGTGGAGTCTGGGCAAATCCTAGGAGCTAGGACACGATCATTGGGTTAAGGAGAGTTGGAAAATTAGTTCAAGGCAGCCCATCCTAGGGGCAGGAAGAAGTTGCCAAGAAAAAGTAGATTCTGAGATAAGGCTCTCCAGGTGCAGACTACAGCCAGGCTCTGCATCTTATGGGAGTGCCACAGTCCCATCTCGAACTCAGTCTGCTAGTGACTGACCATCGTGGTTCTCAATAGCAGTTTGTCATAAGAGAATGGTCAAGTCTGATTGTCTTTAAATGTGTGGAGTATTGTCATAGAAAGGGAATAAGCATTATGATTTAGAGCCTCCCAGGTCAAACTGAAGCTAATGAGTGAAAACCACAGTCTGATAATTAGGGTGGCTGCACCACAAAAACACAGGCACCTGCTCGGAGTTGAGCCACACGGAGCACTCTGAAAGCTCACTGCCCTCCAGGGCAGCCTGTCCCTTTGTGGTACAACCAGCCTTGTCACTGGTCAAGCATGAAGCTGGGCACCTGAAGCTCAGAACACCAAGCCCTATGTTTCTGACAACTAACCTTGGGGGGAAAATTACTTAATATTTAAAAAATAGAATGCAAAAACTTAGAATGCCATGTTTCTACTCCATTTCAATCCATATCAGGACAGCAAACCAATATATTGCAAAGTGGTAACAATAATACAGCCTTGAAGTCCAAAGCAGTTCTACCTAAAATCCACCTTGCCAAAAAGAGCATTTAACCACACCCTGACTAAACAGTGCCTGCTTTCCAGACAAAAGTGCAGGCGTCCCGACCAACCCGGCGACTCTCAGAGCCAGGAGCAGCAACCCAGAGCTTCTGGTGCAGATTCCCCGCCTCCCCTGTTGCTTCCACACCTTCTCATCATCTGCGTCTTCTCATCAGCCGCGTACAATGGAGGGAAAAACCCAGCCCACTCCGTTCAGGGGCTTTCTGGTGCTCTGGCCATGACTGTTTCTTGGTGTGACATTCTGGCTATCACACTAAGATTTGTTTTCGCTTATGAGAAGAATGCTATAAAGAAATATAACTATGAGAAAATTATTTCTCTTGGAAGAAATCTTAAAAAATCAAACTTTATTCTTAATCAAGAAAATACAACTCCTGAGCAAGCTCCTTCATTATTTTTTTCTAATTAAAAGAAAAAAAAAAAGCCTGAAGTTTTATATAAAGCATCTACTTCAAATTCACACTTCAGGACACAGTAGTCATCAGATTTATTTTTGGAAAGCTGAGTAGGTCCAGAATACCTAAGAAACCCCAGCTTGTTTTTACTTAACCTAATCACTTTGTAACCCGGAAAGAGAAAAATGATCATTTAAAAGGATTGTTCAAAATGTAGACATCTGCCCAACATGCATTTCTCACATGGAGTTGGTGTCCTCTGAAGGACAGAGAAACAGATTTCTTCTCACAGATGTGTAAAAATGTAGTCAAGCACTTGAGGAAAAAATGAAGGCAGCACCCTCACCGACCCAAGGAAATACGCTAACTATGAAATAATTTCTTAAATACAGAAAAAGAGAGGCATTTTTAAAGGAGCGTTTACATGCCCTACAAGTTTGTCTGATTTCAAAATGTTTTAACCAAAGGTATTTTAATAGTCAAGATAAATTCTGTTTCCTAGAGATGGCTGCAAGGAGGATTGATTCTGGCAAAAGACTAGCACTGTACAGCAGCTGAAAGTAGACATTAGAGTACTAACTAGCACCACAGAAACTTTTATGAGGGATTTTTATTTCCGGAAGTTTAAGAAGATGATTATTAAAAAGTTACTTAATATACAAATACTGCCTTTTTATGCCTTATTCTTAGGAGTCAAAGGGAAAGTGTTAGTTTAAATTTGTCAAAAAATCCAGTAGGTAATGGAACTCTGCACTAAGCTATGTCTTTGTGGACAGACGAGAAAGGAGATCCAAAAGAAATGAAGGAGATCCAAAAGAAACAGCAGCTTGCGAGGGGGAAAAAGTTAGGAAGTTTTAGAATTCTGAGCTCCTCAAGGGAAGCACCTGCCACCTCTGTGTCCCCAGTACTTGGCTCAGAGTCTCACAAGTTGCATATAATCAATCAAACATTTGCTGTGCTGATCTGAACTGACGGTACAAGCTGAGTACACAGAAAATGACGTGAGTTATGCAAAACGTTTCTAAATGGAACATCCTCCAAAAGGAGCCCAAAGGTGATCTATCTCCAGCCCAGAGAATTCTGACAGACAACTGTCCTCAACAATGCATTTTGGGCGGCTCCTTTCTTGACAAAGCAACATTTACTGATTACCCACACATGTACACCACTAGCCTATACAATTCATCATCATCAAGTCAAAAAATAGTCACGCAAAGTGTGATTTTGATAGAGCTACGTTGTTTCTGTGTTATTCTAAGTTTGGTTGCCCCGTCAACAGTAAAGAGTGTAATGTATCTGCTGGAGCAAGAATCGTCAAGGACACCACTTGCGCTACCGCTCCCATGCATCCGAAACGCCCACCTTTGGTAGGTCCTTTCCTGCTCAGCACGGCCTGCTGCTCCTCGGTGATGTTCAGCCGCCGAACCACGTCGGCCAGAGCCGACTTCAGCAGCTGGATGTCGTCTTCTTGCATCTGGACTCGCTGCTCCAGTGAAGCAATGCGGTCCGTCACCTCCATACTACTTGCAGCAGAAGCGCTGTCATCTAAGCCAAGGAAACAATCAGGTGAGTTTTAAATGCTCCCCATAGAAATGAGATCAATAAACATAAACTAGCACATTGCTTTAACGTCATAAAATGTAAAAACAGAAGACAACTGTGTGAAATCGTGTAAAATTTTTTACTACATAGAACTTCAAGTCTTCATTCTACGAAAGACTTTTCATCCTGTGTTTTTAATATATTAAACTGTGTTTTTAATTACCATATTTGTCTAGATGTAGAGCAAATCCTCTTCTTTTCCATGACAGCCAAGAATCTCAGATGTAGATGGGATATTAGAATACATCTGCTTCCACTTCCCAAGCATGACACAAATTCATTCTGCGTGTCATCCAGCTTTTGCTCCAACGATGCTGATGGGCAGCTCACCTACTCACAAAGCCACACTTTCCCTCCACTAAGACTTTTAATGATTGGCTACTCTGCCAAAGTACTATGAGTGGTCCAATCTGTTCGGTCAGCAGACCCTTACAGTTATGTCGATCACATTTCCTTTAGAGAATTAGTAATTCCCAATTCCTTACAAAGGTCGACGAGGCCCGACACGACCACACTCCTCCTTGCCTCTCCAACCTCATTTTCTGTCATTCTTCCCTTCACTTACCAGACTCTAGCCACGGTGGCCTTCTCTCTTTCAAGGCCTTTGTATCTGCTGTTGTCTTTGCTGGTGACATTTTTTGACCTAGCTCTTGGTAGGACCAGATTCTTCTTGTTTTTCAGGTCTCAACTCAAATGGAAGTTCTTCAGAGAGCCTTTCTAAAAACCTTATCTAATGGCGTCACTTTTTATCACATCGACCTTATTTCTTTCATAACAGGTACGACAAACTGTAATCATCTTCTTTGTTTATCTTCTACTCTCCAAACTAAAAGTGTAAGCTCCAGGGAAGTCACTTACATTTCCAAGTATCACAAACTAAGACCATACTGGACAGCACCCCTTATGGAAAACAATGATAAAACCCAGAACTAATATAAAAAGCAGGTACCTGAAGGTACTGAGAGGCAACAGAAGCATCCAGACTCTGGGGAAAGAGGGGAGATGGGGAACTAAATGAGTTAATTCCCTTTTCCATGGCTTTTAGCTTGGGGCTAAGTGCAGCCCATGAGGATCACACAGTGGTGGGGATGGTACATGTGGGAAAACCCAGAGTCTTTTTGTCCAAGAAACTAAAAACACGAAGTCAGGAAGCCATAAAGGCTGGAGAGAATAGAAATCCCAAAAGGGAAAAAATCCAGGGAAACCCTGAAACATGCACACACAGAATGCCTCGAGCATTCCAGCTAAACAGTAAAGATAAGAACGGAGACCAGGGCTACCACCTAAGAAACAGTTTGTAATTCATGCCCAGCAAGAAAATTACCTGCTGAAACAAAGGAAACAAGACTTACCAGAGAAAAATAACAAAATGCCGTATCTCCACAGTTTAACATTCATAATGTCCAGGATACCATCCAAAATTACCAGATATATTAAGAATCAGGAAACAGAACACATTCTCAAGAGAAAATAAAACAGAGTCCAGCTCCAAGATGAACAAAATATTGGAGGAGACAAGTGAATAGTTTTAAATAGATATGATTATCTTCAATAAGCAAAAGAAAGACTTGTTAGACAAATAAAAATTACAGTAGAGAAGTGGCAAATGTCAGCAGAGAAACAGAAACCATAAAAAAAAGAACCAGTGAACCTAAGATGGCGGCTAGGTGAGACAGGGCAAAAAAACACCTCCATGAAAAATACTAGCTAAAAGCCAGAAAGTGACCCAGAACATCAGTTCCAGTGATGTACCAGCTGGGCAAGGTCTGCTAAATCCACAGGGACTGTGCATTTGGTGAAACCGGGAGTCTGCATTCTGAAACAAGTGAGTGAGCTGGATAAAAGTCCGGCAGCCACACTGCGGTGTGGGGAAACCGTGGGTTGGCGTTCGGAGACGGACTAGTTCTTTTTAAAAAAAAAACAAAAAACCCAGGAGCGGCTGTGGATACAGCAGCCAGAACCGCACAGTGGAGCACGGCAGGAACGAGCTGTGCCAACACCTCAATATCTGGCGTGGAAGATAGCCCTTCCCACAACTGCTGCTAATTGTCTTGGAGCCAGGAGGGCAGAGAGGAGCCAAAAGGAGAAAGAAACTGTGCCCCCTGCAGCCATCTTCCCGGTGAGCTGGGGATGCTCCTGACGGGGGCCAAAGCCACAACCCAGAGCCGCGCCAAGCGTCCCAGTGTGATGGGGAGTGTTTCCCGCAGCACCACGCACATGCCACAGTATCGGCTGTGGACAGTGGCCTTTAGTGCACGCACAAATTGTCCTGGAGCTGGGAAGACAGAGCTGTGCGAAAAGGAGGAAAATAACATGCTCCATTCAGCCATCTTTACAGCAGGCTGGGAACGCCCCTGCAAGGCCGAGCGGCCCAGGGCTCCCCTGGCGGGCCAGCAGGCACTTGAGACATGGCACAGCCTTCCCTCAGCAGAGGTCCTGGAAGAGCACAGCTGAGAAGGGTGACGTGCTTGGAAATCTCAGGGACCCTACGCCAATACCAAGGACTTGTAGGTCAGCGGCAGAGACAATCTGTGGCAAGACTAAAATGAAGGCTTAGACTCTTGCAACAGCCTTAAAACTCCGGGAACATCTGGGAAGTTTGATTATTAAAGCTGCTCTGCCTCCCTAACCACTCAGACACATGCCCCTCATTCAGGGTGGACAGCACCAACAACACATCCAAACTTGGTGCACCAATTGAACCCCACAGGAATCAGACCCCCACACACCACAAAGACAAAGTTGGGGAGAACTGACTTAAGGGGAATAGGTGACTCGTGGACGCCATCTGCTGGTTAGTTAGAGAAAGTGTACACCACCAAGCTGTAGATCTGACAAATTAGATATTGGTGTTTTTCATATTCTGAAAGAACCCTATCAAGTAAAGCAAATGCCAAGAGGCCAAAAACAACAGAAAATCTTAAAGCATATGATAAAAACAAGTGGATATGGAGAACCCAAACCCAAACACCCAAATCAAAAGATCAGAGGAGACACAGTACTTGGAGCAATTAATCAAAGAACTAAAGACAAACAATGAGAACATGGCAGATATAAAGGACATGAAGAAGAGCATGGCACAGGACATAAAGGACATAAAGAAGACCCTAGAAGAGCATAAAGAAGAACTTGCAAGAGTAAATTAAAAAATAGAAGATCTTATGGAAATAAAAGAAACTGTTGACCAAATTAAAAAGATTCTGGATACTCATAGTACAAGACTAGAGGAAGGTGAACAACGACTCAGCATCCTCGAGGACCACAGAACAAAAATGAAAGAACAAAAGAAAGAATGGGGAAAAAAATCGAAAAAATCAAAAAGGATCTCAGGGATATGATAGATAAAATAAAATGTCCAAATTCAAGACTCACTGGTGTCCCAGAAGGGGAAGAGAAGGGTAAAGGTCTAGAAAGAGTATTCAAAGAAATTATTGGGGAAAACTTCCCAAACCTTCTACACAATATAAATACACAAAGCATAAATGCCCAGCAAACTCCAAATAGAATAAATCCAAAGAAACCCACTCCAAGACATATTCTGATCAGACTGTCAAATACTGAAGAGAAGGAGCAAGTTCTGAAAGCAGTAAGAGAAAAGCAATTCACCACATGCAAAGGAAACAACATAAGACTAAGTAGTGACTTCTCAGCGGCCACCATGGAGGTGAGAAGGCAGTGGCATGACATATTTAAAATTTTGAGAGAGAAAAATTTCCAACCAAGAATACTTTATCCAGCAAAACTCTCCTTCAAATTTGAGGGAGAGCTTAAATTTTTCACAGACAGACAAATGCTGAGAGATTCTGCTAATAAAAGACCTGCCCTACTTCAGATACTAAAGTGAGCCCTACTGACAGAGAAACAAAGAAAGGAAAGAGATATAGAGAAATTTAACAGACATATATAGAACATCACATCCCAAATCACCAGGACATATTCTTCTCTAGTGATCACGGATATTTCTCCAGAATAGACCATATGCTGGGACATAAAACAAGCCTCAATAAATTTTAAAAAATTGAATTTATTCAAAGCACATTCTCTGACCACAATGGAAAACAAATAGAAGTCAATAACCATCAGAGACTTAGAAAATTCACAAACACCTGGAGGGTAAAAATGAGGGGGAGATGAGAACATTCCTGGATAATCAAAAGCTGAGGGACTTCATCACCAGTAGATCAGTCCTACAAGAAATGCTAAAGGGAATTGTGCAGGCTGAAAGGAAGGGACACTAAACAATTGACTGAAACAACAAGAAGAAAAAGATTTCCAGTAAAGATTGCGGGTGACTGAGCTTGTACCTCGGCTTACCAGGCCTGGGCCAGGGGACCTGATATCACCCCCTGGGGAGGGTAGTGGGTACGGGCGTTAGTGCCCTCTGCAGCCCCCCCGAGCCTGGGGAGCGAGGTCAAGGCAGCTCCCTTTTCCTCACCCAAAATGCCACTGGCAGAGGAGGCTTGCCGGAGGGAACCGCCTTTCTCCTAACCGCCCTTTCCCCACTTCCTTATCTTGCCCGCACACTCCCCTGTGCCAAGGCCACTCCTGCCACCGCCAGCGCGCATGCACCGTGGCCAGAACAACTCCCGCCCGCTGCAACGGCTCCTGCGTCCTCTCAGAACCAATCCTAGCCCCTCTCCCTTCAGTATTGCCATTTAAGGCTACTTCACCTCTTTTCCAGCCCTACCCTTCTTACCAGCCTATATAACCTGTAATCACCCCTAAATAAAGTCTCTTTGGCGCATACTCCTACTGGATGAAGAGTGTTTTGTCCTCATCGCCGCCCTCCACACCTTGTACGCCCCCCGCCGAGGACCTGGCCAAGTCCTCCGCCTCGCCCTCGCCTCCGGGAAAGAGCCCCCGCCGCCGGTACCCTTTAAGCAGCCCCGAGAGCTGAGGGCTCCGCTACCGGCCGCCACTCCCCCCAGAAGCAGTAACCGCGACCGCAACTGGTGCCCCGTGTGAGGAGCGTCTCCACACAACAGTTCGGCAGGTCGCCCGCTTGCCCGGACGCCTCTCCAGCTTCCCGTTTCCTCGCCTGCAAGGTAAGGGCCGCCTCTCCTTCGCCGCTTCCGGAGCCGTGTGAGGTTCACTGCTCCGAAGCCGCTCCTCCCTTCCCCCACGCTCTCTTCGTCCTCTTGTATGCGCACTTCTATGACCCCCGTTCCTCCTAACGCTCTCCCTCTTCCCCTCCATTACTTTGCTGTGGTTCTTTGTATCTTTGTTTCCTCATTTGGCGCCGTGTGCCTCTTTGCAACCGCCCCCCCCCGACTGCTCCCGTTGCCAAAGGGCACTGCTTTCCGCTCTCGCCGTCTCCTTCGGCCTCGCGGCCACGGTTTATCTCATTCTCTCTGCTCGGTAAACAACCCCCCCTCCTCCCCCCTCAGCTATGGGTAATCGTCTATCTACGTGCCAGGCACCTCAAGTTCGTGCTCTAGCGGGTCTCCTAGACACGCATCGATGTAAAGTGTCTGTTCGGCAGCTGCAAGTATACTGGGACCTCCTGCTGCCCTTTAACCCATGGCTCACCACTTGCCATCTTTGGGACCCTGTTACTTATGATCGTCTTATTGATCAAGTCACCAACGCCATGGAACATGAGAGCAAGCGCTTCCCTCCCGGCTTGCTCCCCACCTTAATAACCGTCCGCTCCTGCCTTCAAGGCTCCCTTCCCCCTGATCGAGGCCCCGTTAAATCCAAGGAGGCCCTATCAACCCAGCCAACAGATTCAGATAGCGATATTAATTCAAATCATGACTCGGACATGGAGTCCTTAGTCGAGCAGATTAACAACGCGCTCGAGGTGACTCCCAAAAAGCAAAATAACACTGCGCCACGCCAAGATGGCGAACTTCCTCCTTCTTTTTCCATCGAGGGGAGGAAATGCTCCGGCGATGACATCAGCCCTAAGCTGGGCCGGAAACCGCATACGCTTTACCCCGCCCTTCCACAGGGCGGAGCTAGTCCGTCATCTTGTGCCTTGAACCCCGCCCTTTCACAGGGCGGGGCTGATCAACCATCTTGTGTCTTAGCCACGCCCACCGCGCCGCCATCTTGCGACGCTTGGGGCCTCCCACTTCCGCCTCCCCCTCCGGCGAGCTCCCCCTCGGAGCCGCTACCGGCAGCTGCCGCCGCTCCTCCCACCCTGCCGACTAACAACCCCTGGCTGCCTTCTACACCTCAAGGCAACCCTTGAGGCAACGCTCCCCCTACCCTCACTCCCGCGCCAAGCCCTCTGCAAGCGCGTCCTCCTTTCTCTCGTGCTTTTCGCTGCTTTCCTCTTAACCTTGCCCCCACCCCACAGAAACCGTATGACTGGTATCCCATTGACTCAGATACTATCAAGCAGCTTCGCAGGGCCGTCAAGGAGGACAGGTTAGGTAGCCCATACGCTTCCCAAATACTGCAGGATATCGGCATAGACTATTGCATCCCCCAAGACTGGGCCTCGCTTGCCCGTTCCATTCTTAACCCCGGTCAGTTTGTTGACTGGCGTGCTCACTTCCAGGCAGAAGCAGCTAAGCAAAGTGAGCAAGACGCAGCCCTTGGAGTCTATCATCCCCCCGAAGCCTACTTGGGCACGGGAGCGTTTATAAATGCATCTACCTATATTAATGCGCCTGCCGCCTTTTGGCCTATCCTTTGGGGAATCGCCTTACGAGCATTTGCCAACTGCTCTGCCTGTCGGCCTAATAAATTCACCAAGCTCTTCCAGGAGCCGAGTAAGCCTTTCGCCACCTTTGTCTCCAGAGTCGAAGAAACCTGCGCTCGAAAGGTAAGTAACCCCCAGGCCCAATATTACATGTGCCCATCCTCAAATCCTGAAAAATCGTACTGCAATTCCCCCAACAAGTACTACTGTGCATACTGGGGGTATAAAACATTAGCCACTAATTGGAAGCCTCCTGTTCCTGATCATTACCTTACCCTAAAGTGGGCCCCTACAGGGTGCAAACTCCCTACTGTTAACTGGCTCGGCCAAGAAAGTGAGAAATCCTGCACACATCTTAATCTTACAGTGCAGCTCCCCACTAATCCCTCCTGGTTACTCAGTCAAACTTGGGGCTTCAGAATCTATGAGAAAGGAACCGACCAAGGATCACTTATTCTAATAAAAAAGGAAGCTGTAAGCCAACCATGCCAAAATACTGCTTTAAAAACACCCTCTGGCATAGGTCCCAATAAAGTCATTAACCCCCTTCTTCCACAGCTCTCCAGCCTCACCTCAACTCCAACCAGCCGCACCTCAGCTGCAAACAACGCATCGCCAACCCCACCACCCCAACCTTTTCTGCCCCCCTCTCGTTATTCCTCTCCCCTCCTCAGCCTCATCCAAGCCGCCTTTACCTCAGTAAACTCCTCCAACCCCAATTTTACCTCATCCTGCTGGCTCTGCCTCTCCACCTCTTCCTCACTGTACGAGCCCGTTGCCTCCAACCTCTCCTTTTCAGAAAGCACAGAAAACAGCCCCTTGGAATGCAATTGGAATACCTCTGCCGTCCCCCTGACCTTTCATTCAGTCTCCTATACGGGAAAGTGCGTCCGCCCTCGCTCCAGTAACTCTCCCGACCTCACTGCCTGTGCCAGCTACTCATCTCCCAGCAGCTCGGCAAAATTTCTCATTCCTCATAACTCCTCCCAATGGCTCTGCTCCTCTACAGGACTTACCCCCTGTCTCAGCACGAATATCATCAGTGAATATAAAGAAACTTGCCTCCTAATTGTCCTTATCCCTAGGGTCTTATACCACAGCGAAGAAGACTTCTTCCTCCGTCTGGAAAGAACTGCAGCTCCTGCCCTTCTGCAAAAGCGAAAGCCCATCACCGCCCTCACAATTGCCTCCCTCCTAGGTCTTGCCGGTACTCGTACCGGAATCGCTGCACTAGCCAGTAAAGGCTCCGCCCTAACTCACCTCAGGGCGGCTGTTGACGAAGACATTCGTCACTTACAAAACGCTATTTACCATCTAAAAAATTCTGTCAATTCCCTCTCTGAGGTAGTGCTCCAAAACCGCCGAGGTCTTGACCTTCTCCTCCTCAAAGAAGGAGGCCTCTGCGCCGCCCTAGGAGAAGAGTGCTGTGTATATGCCAATTCCACAGGTCTCGTCGAGGACAGCCTGAAAAGGGTCCGAGAGGGACTGGAAAAGCGTAAAAGAGATCGTGAAGCCACCAATTATTGGTCCAGTTTTTTCACTCCCATCCTCCCATACATCCTTCCTTTTCTTGGCCCCCTATTAATAATTATTCTAGCTCTCATCTTAGGACCCTGCCTCATCCGCAAAATTGTCCAGCTTGTAAGGAAACAAACGGATGCCATTTTTTCCTCGTTCGTGCAAATCCAGTATCAGCGACTCGCCACCTCTGACGCCCCCCACTCCAAGATAACAGCCAACCCTCCGCGACCTCAACGCCACCGGTCGACTCGCCAACCGCGAGGCCCTTCTCAATCACCTGAACATCGCTCTCACCTCGAGTTCCAGCTTCTCTAAACCCCTGAACTTTAAACCCCTCACCTTCGCCCAGCCCGCTGCAGCGAAGCCATTGTCAAGCGCCCGGACACCACACCAACACTAAGCTCCAGCCTCGCTGAGCCACCGTCAACCCCTTTTTCCCTTCCCTGACCTCCCCCTTCCCTCACCCTTAGCGGGCCTCTCCGGTAAAGCCTCTTCCTCTAATTAGAAAAGAAAGGGGAATTGCGGGTGACTGAGCTTGTACCTCGGCTTACCAGGCCTGGGCCAGGGGACCTGATATCACCCCCTGGGGAGGGTAGTGGGTACGGGCGTTAGTGCCCTCTGCAGCCCCCCCGAGCCTGGGGAGCGAGGTCAAGGCAGCTCCCTTTTCCTCACCCAAAATGCCACTGGCAGAGGAGGCTTGCCGGAGGGAACCGCCTTTCTCCTAACCGCCCTTTCCCCACTTCCTTATCTTGCCCGCACACTCCCCTGTGCCAAGGCCACTCCTGCCACCGCCAGCGCGCATGCACCGTGGCCAGAACAACTCCCGCCCGCTGCAACGGCTCCTGCGTCCTCTCAGAACCAATCCTAGCCCCTCTCCCTTCAGTATTGCCATTTAAGGCTACTTCACCTCTTTTCCAGCCCTACCCTTCTTACCAGCCTATATAACCTGTAATCACCCCTAAATAAAGTCTCTTTGGCGCATACTCCTACTGGATGAAGAGTGTTTTGTCCTCATCGCCGCCCTCCACACCTTGTACGCCCCCCGCCGAGGACCTGGCCAAGTCCTCCGCCTCGCCCTCACCTCCGGGAAAGAGCCCCCGCCGCCGGTACCCTTTAAGCAGCCCCGAGAGCTGAGGGCTCCGCTACCGGCCGCCACTCCCCCCAGAAGCAGTAACCGCGACCGCAAAAGATCACATGGTAAATATAAATACCAATACTACTGTATTTTTGATTTGTAACTCCACTATTTATTTCCTACAGGATCTAAAATACATAAACTGTAATGACAAATCAGCGGTTTTGAACTCAATGTAAAATATGTAATTTTTGACAAGAACTACATAAAGGTGGGAGAATGGAGGAGTATAGGAACATAGTTTATGTGTCCTATTGAAATTAAGTTGGTATCAAAGAAAAACAAGATTGTTATAGATTTAAGATGTTAAATTTAAGCCCCACAGTAAACACAAAGAAAGTATCAGAGAATATGACCATAGAGATGAAAAGTAGAGTATGGGTTAGGAGAAGTGGGAGAAGGGGCAATGGGGAGTTAAGAAATGAGTGTAGGGTTTCTGTTTGGGTGCAGGGAAATTTCTAGTAATGGATGGTGGGAAGGTGATGGCATTGTAACATTCTAAATGTGATTAATCCCACTAATGGAATGCTAGGGAGGGGTTGGAATGGGAAGATTCAGGCTGAATATATGTTTCCACAATTAAAAAAAAAAAAAAGACAGCCTAAATAGATGACAATTAAATGCCAAGGATGTTCCTGGATGGGATCTGAGGATGGAGGAGAGGAGGCTCAAAGGGACACAGATGGGACATAAGAAGAAAAAAAAAGGAAATACAGAATGTAAACTTTGTATCAATGTTGAATTTCTTGAACTTCTTAGTTGCACTTAATGGGATTGCATAAAAGAATGTTCTTGTTTATGGGAAATGTATATGTGAATTATATTGTTTGTTCAAGGATGTGTGCAGCTTGCTCTCATATGTTCAGAAGACAGAGCAATAGATGATGGATGATAGGGAGGGAGGGAGGGAGGGAAAGGAAGAAATGGTGGTGTGACAGGATGTTAAAGTTGGTGGATCGGGGTATCGGGGGAGGGGGGTTGGGGTGTGCTGGAGTTCTGTGTATGGGGTTTGTATTGTTTTTGCAACTGTTCCTGTAAGTTTGAATTTATTTCAAAATAAAATTAAAAAAAAAAAAAAAAAAAAAGAACGAACTTGCAGTCTTGGGAAGCTGCTTTCCTGACTCTACCCCTAAGGGCCTTTGGAACTGGTCTGCACCCCTGTGGGGGACCCTGGGTCCATTCTGGCTGGGAAATACTGACAAACCAACTGCCAAAGAAGAGCTTTAAAACAAACCCAATCAACAACAAAATCTTAGATAAGAGATGGAATTGAATTTCAGAATATTCTTATCAAGATAATCAGATGCCTAGATACCATAAAAAATTGCAAGACATACTAAGAAACAAGAAGATATGGCTAAGCCAAAGGATCAAATTAAAAAATTGAAAGCAATACAGAATTTAGAACAATTAATCAAATATGTTCAAACAAATCTCCTAAATCAATTCAAAGAGATACCTAAAGAGATTAAGGATATTAAGAAGACATCGGGTGAGCATAAAGAAGAATTTGAAAACATACAAAGAAAAATAACAAATCCTATGGGAAGGAAAGAAACAATAGATGAAATTAAAAATACACTAGAGATACACAATGGAAGATTTAAAGAGCGAGAAGAAATAATCAGAGCATCTGAATTCAAACAGACGAAAGAACAGATGGAGAAAACAATGGAAAAGTTTGAGCAAGTTTGAGTAGAGTCTCAGGGAAATGATTGACAACACAAAGCACACAAACATACAGTAAGGAGAAGAGAAGGGGAAAAGGCCACAAGCAATATTTGAGGAAATAATGGCTGAAACTTTCCCAACCTTTATGAAAAAAAAAAAACACGTAGATGCAAATCCAAGAAGCCCAATGTACTCCAAAGAGAATAAACCTTAATGGACCCACTACAAGACACATATGAATCAGAATGTCAACTGCCAAAGATAAAGAAAGAATTCTGAAAGCAGCAAGAGAAAAGCCACTCATCACTTACAAGGGAACTGCAACAAGATTAAGTGTGGATTTCTCATTAGAAACAATGAAAGTAAGAAGGCAATGTTATGATATATTTAAGGTACTAAAAGAGAAAAGCTGCCACCCAAGAGTTCTTTATCTGGGAAAACCTTCAAAATTGACTGAGAGTTTAAAATATTTACAAATAAACAGAAACTAAAAGAGTTTGTTAATAAGAGCCCTGTCCTACAAGAAATACTAAAGGGAGTTCTGCAGTGTGAAAAGAAAAGACAGAAGAGAGAGGAGGAAAATGTAGAAATGAAGATTATCAGTACAGGTAACTGAAAGAATAAAACAAAAGACAAAAATAAGTTATGACATATAAAAGCCAAAGGATAAAATGGTTGAAGTAAGTACTGCCTTTACTGTAATAATAGTGAATGTTAACAGACTAAACTCGCCAATCAAAAGACACAGATTGGCAGAATACATTAAAAATATATATAATCCATCTATATGCTGCCTACAAGAGACCTTAGACCCAAGGATACAAATAGGTTGAAAGGGAAAGGCTGGTAAAAGATATTCCACACAAACAGTAACCAAAAAAGAGCTTGGGTAGCTATAGTAATATTGGAAAAAAATAGACTTTAAATTCAAAAATGTTAGACAAGGAAAGATATTATATATTAATAAAAGAGGAAATCTACCAAGAAGAAATAACAATCATAAATATTTATGCACCTAATCAGGGTGCCCCAAAATACATGAGGCATACACTGAAAAAACTGAAGGAAGAAGTAGGCATCTCTAGAAAAATAGTTGGAGACTTCAATAAACCACTGTCATAAATACATAGAACATCTAGACAGAGGATCAATAAAGAAACTAAAACTTGAATGAAATGATAAATGAACTAGACCTAACAGACATTTACAGAACACTACTCCCCCAAACAGCAGGATAGACATTCTTCTCAAATGCCCATGGATCATTCTCCAGGACAGATCACATGTTGGACCACAAAACAAGTCTCAATAAATTTAAAAAGACTGAAATTATACAAAGCACTTTCTCCACTCATGGTGGAATGAAGCTAGAAATAAATAACAGGCAGAGAACAGTAAAATTCACAAATATATGGAGGTTTAACAACATGGTCTTAAACAGTCAATAGGTCAAAGAAGAAATTGCAAGAGAAATTAGTAAATATCTCAAGATAAATGAAAAATGAGAATATAATATATCAAAACTTATGGGATGCAGTTAAGACAGTGCAGAGAGGGAAATTTATAGCCCTAAATGCATACATTAAGAAGGAAGAAAGCTAAAATTAAATAACTAACTCTGGAAGAACTAGAAAAAGAACACAAAACTAACCGTAAGCAAGCAGAAGGAAAAAAAAACAAAGACTAAAGCAGAAATAAATGAGATCGAGAACAAAAAAAAATAATCAACAAAGCCAAAAGCTGGTTCTTCAAGAAGATCAATAAAATTGACAAATGCTGAGCTAGACTGACAAAGAATAAAAGAGAGAAGGTGCAAATAAATAAAATCAGAAATGAGGGGGGGACATTACTACTGATCTCACAGAAATAAAAAAGTTAATAAAAGGATACTGTGAACGTCTGTATACCAACAAATTTGACAACTTAGATGAAATGAACAACTTTCTAGAAAAACACATGAACAACCCACACTGTCTATAGAAGAAATAGAAGACCTCAACAAGACAATCACAAGAGACTGAACTGATCATCAAAAGCCTCCCAACAAAGAAAAGTCCAGGACCAGTTGGCTTCACAGGTGAATTCTACCAATCACTCCAGGAAGAATTAATACCAATCCTGCTCAAACTTCCAAAAAATTGAAGAGGATGGAACACTATGTAACTCGTTCTATGAAGCTAACAAAACCCTAATACCAAAGTCAGATAAAGATACTACCAGAAAAGATTATAACAGACCAATTTCTCTAAAGAATATAGAGCAAAAATTCTCAACAAAATACTAGCAAATCAAATCCAATAGCACATTAAAAGAATTATACACCATGATCAAGTGGATTTGACTCCAGGTATGCAAGGGTGGTTCAACACAAGAAAATCAATGTAATACATCACATTAACAAATCAAAGGGGAAAAACCCAAATGATCATATCGATTGATGCAGAAAAAAAATCTGACAAAATCCAGCATTATTTCTTAATAAAAACACTTTGAAAGAGAAAACTAGAAGGAAACTTCCTCAACATGGTAAAGGGCACATAAGAAAAACCCACAGCTAACGTCATAATCAATCACGGTGAAAGACAGAAAGCTTTCTCTTTAAGATCAGAAACACAAGGATGCCAACTGTCACCACTGTTATTCAACATCGTGCTAGGAGTCCTAGCTAGGGCAATTAGGCAAGAAAAAGAAATGAAAAGCATTCAAATAGTAAAAGAAGAAGTAAAACTTTCACTAATTACAGATGATATGATTCTATATTTTAAAGGTATCAAAAAATCTACGACAAAGCTTAGTCGTAGCAAAGTGGCAAATACAAGTTTAGCAAAGTGGCAGGATACAAGATCAACATGCAAAAATCAATAGTATTTCTATACACTAGTAATGAGCACTTTCAAGAGGAAATTAAAAAAAAATTCATTTACAATAGCAACTAAAAGAATCAAATTTCTAGGAATAAATTTAACCAAGGATGTAAAGGACTTGTACACAGAAAACTATAAAACATGGTAAAAGAAATCAAAAAGGAACTATATAAATGGAACAACATTCCATGTTCATGGATTGGAAGATTAAATATAATTGAGATGACAATTCTACTCAAATTGATTTACAGATTCAATGCAATCCCAATCAAAATTCCAATGGACTACTTTGAAGAAATGGAAAAGCCAATCATCAATTTATATGGAAGGACAAGGGGCCCTGAATAGCCAAAAACATCTTGGAAAGGACCAATGAAACTGGAGGACTCACACTGTCTGACTTTAAAACATATTACAAAGCTACACTGGTCAAAACATCATGGCACTGGCATAAACATGGAATATTGATCAATGGAACTGATCTGAGAGTTCAGAAACAGGCTTGTGCATTTATGGTCAAATGATTTTTTACAAGGCATCCAAGTACACTTAACTGAGACAGAACAGTGTCTTCAACAAATGGTACTGGGTATCCATAGCTAAAAGAATGAAAGAGGACCACTATGTCACACCCTTTACAAAAATTAATTCAAAATAGATCAAAGATCTAAATATAAGAATCAGTACCATAAAACTTCTAGAAGAAAATATAGGGAAGCATCTTCAAGATCTTGTGCTAGGCGGGGGTTTCTTAGACTTGACATCCAACACAAGCAACAAAAGAACAGATAAATGGGACCTCCTCAAAACTGAATACTTTCGTGCATCAAAGGACTTTGTCAAAAAGGTGAAAAGACAGCCAACTCAATGGGAGAAAATATTTGGAAACCACATATCTGATAAGGGTTTAATATCCAGAATATATAAAGAAGTCCTACAACTCAACAATAAAAAGACAAACAACCCAATTTAAAAATGGACAAAAGACTTGAATAGAAATTTTTCCAAAGAGGAAATTCAAATGACTAAAAAGCACATTAAAAGGTGCTCAACACAACTAGCTATGAGGGAAATGAAATAAAAAACACAATGAGGTATCATTTCACACCTCCTAGAATGGCCATTATCAAAAAAACAGAGAACTACAAGCATTGGAGAGGATGTGGAAAAAGAGGAACGCTTATTCACTGCTGGTGGGAATGGAGAATGGTGCAGCCACTTTGGAAGGCAGTTGGTGGTTCCTCAGAAAGCTAAGTATAGAACTGCCATATGATCCAGCAATAGAACTGAAAGCAGAGACACGAACAGACATTTCCACACCAGTGTTCACAGGGGCACTATTCACAGCGGCCAAAAGATGGAAACAAGACAAGTGTTGATGAGTGGATAAACAAAATGTGGTATATACATACAATGGAATATTATTCAGCTGTGAGAAGGAATGAAGTCCTGAAGCATGAGACAAAAATGGATGAAATTTGAGGACATTATGTTGAGTGAAATAAGTCAGAAGCAAAAGGACGAATATTGTATTATCTCACTAATATGAGCTAATTATAATAAGTAAACTTGTAGAATTAAAATCTAGAATATAGGTTACCAGGAAATAGAATGAGGGTAGAGAACAGGGAGCACATACTTAACGTGTGCAGAAATTTTTACTAGGTTGAATTTAAATGTTCAGAAATGGATAGAGGTGATGGAACAACAATATGGTGAGTGTAATTAACAGCACAGAATTATGCATGTGATTTTGGTGGAAAGGGGAGGTTTAGAGCCAAGTATGTCAATAGAAAGAAAGCTGGAGGATAAAACGGGATTGTATAACAGTGAACCCTGTGGTGGAAGATGACTGTGATTAATAGGACAAACAGAAAAATGTTCTCTCATGAACTAAAACAAATATTCATCACTATTACAAAGATTTAATAGGGTAATATATGGGGAAAATGCACCTACTGCAAACTATGGACTACAGTTAACAGTAATATTTTAATATTCTTTCATCAACTGTAAGAAATGCACCACAACAATGCTAAAAGAGAGTCAATAATAAGGTGTATAAGGAATATGGGACATTGGTTTGTTTTGGATAATGAAAATGTTCTAAAATTGATTGTGGTGCTGAATGCACAGCTATGTGTTGATACTGTGAGCCAGTGAATGTACACTTTGGACAGATTGTATGATATGTGAATATATCTCAATAAAGCTGCAAAGAAAAAAAAGAATCAACCAGAAATTCTAGAACTGAAAAATACAATTTCTAAAATGAAAATTATACTGGATAGCCTTAATGTTGAATGAATGACAGAGGAAAGGCTAAGTAAACCTGAAGACAGATCAACAGAAAGTATCCAAGGTAAAGAACAGAGAAAGAAAAAAAGATTTTAAAAAAATGAACAGAGCACTGGAGACTTGTTAGATGATATCAAACAGTCCAACATACATTTAATTGGAACATAAGAAGGAGAACAGAGAAAGAGAGAGAGTTGAGGCATGAGAAAGAACTCTGAAAATTAATGACCCTAAATATCCTGAATTTGATAGAGATTACAACTATGAAATACTAAACAAACACCAAGCAAAATAAACTCAGAGAAATGTGCATACACCAAGGTAAATCATAGTCAAACTGTTGAAAACCAAATAGAAAGCAGCAACAGAAAAACTATGTATTATATACAGGGAACAACAATTTGACTAACAGCTGACTTTTCACCATAAATAATGAAGGCCAGAAGAGAGTGGGACAACATCTTTAAAGATAAAGAGAATTCTGTATCTGGCAAAAATACTCTTCAAGAATGGAGGAAAAATAAAGGCATTTTCAGATAAATAAGATGGAAAAAAATCATCACCATCAGACTTGAACTATAGGAAATGTTACAGGAAGTTCTTCAGGCTGAAGAGAATTGTATAAGATGGAAACTCAGACTCTCTGAAAAGAATGAAGAGCACTGGAAATGGTAAACATCTGAGTAAGTTCAAAAACTATTTTTTTCTTTATGCCTTCTCTTAAAGTTCTTATAAGCTTTAAGACTATTTAAGACATAAAGTATAACACTGTCTTGTGGTGTTTATAATGGAAGCTCACCAAATACACATATCTTCCATACCATAAAGGATGGGGCAGATATGGACCATAAGGTAGCAAGACTTCAATGTTTCACATGAAGTATACACTTAATGCTAAGTGGCCCATGAAAAGTTAAAGATACATATTGTAATCCCTAGGGCAACTATAAGGGAATAATGAAAGGAAGTAAGAAGTCAATAGAAAAATTAAAATGAAATTCAAAATATATTTGAATAACCAAAAGAAGGAAGGAGAGGAGGAACAGAGGTTAAAAAAAAAAAGATGAGACAAGCAGAAAACAAAAAATAAAATGGTAAACCCAAACCTAACATAAAATAATTATATTAAATGTTACATTAAAACAATAATTACATTAAATACATCAAATGAAAGACAAAGATTGCAGAATAAATTCTTCAGAAGAGATCCAACTATATATATGCTATCTGTAAGAGACATAATTTAAGTACAAAAACAGATTGAAAGTAAATGAATGGAAAAGATACACCATGCAAACATGCATAAGAAGGCTGGAGTGGCAATATTAGTATCAGACAAAACAGATGTCAAGTAAAATATATTACTAGAGATTAAGAGGGCCATTTCGTAACTAAAAAAGGGTCAATTTATCAGAAAGGCATAACAATTATAAATATGTATGCACCTAATAATACAGCTCCAAAATGCATAAAACAAAAATTAACAGAATTAAAGGGAAAAATAAATAATTCCACAAGTACAGGTGAAGATTTTAACATTTCTCTCTCACAACCATTGGTAGAACTAATCAAAAAATTAGCAAAGACATATAAGATCTAAAAAATACTATAAATTGCTTGACTTGATATGCATAGAAAACTACACCCAACAATGGCAGAATATACATTACTTTCAAATGCACATGGTACATTTATCAGTATACATATTTTGCGCCATAAAATAGAACCGAATAAATTTCAAGATTGAAAGAGTAAGGTTCTCTGACCACTTTGTTATTAAGTTAGAAATCGGTAGCAGTAAGATAACCAGGTAAACACTAAATGTTTGGAAATAAAATAACACATTTCTGAATAATCATTGGGTTAAAGAAGACATCGCAGGAAAAATTAGAAAACATTCTGAATTGAATGATAATGAAATTGCAACATATTAAAATGTGTGGGATGGAGCTAAAGCAGTGCTTTAAGGAAAATTTATAGATCCAAATCCCTATATTAGAAAAAGAGAGAATTTTTAAACCAATGATTCTCAGCTATCATGTTAATAACTAGGAAAAGAAGAGCAAATTAAACCCAAATTAAGCAAAAGGAAGAAAAGATAAAAGAAAGAACAAAATCAATGTAACAGAACATGGACAATGAGAAAAAAAATCAATGAAATAAAAAGCTGGTTCTCTGAAAAGGTCAGTAAAATGCAACCTCATGAAATCAAGGATCTTTTCTGATAGTTTACTGCTCAACCCCCAGTTTCTAAAACACACTAGGAAATCATAAATAATTGGTAATAAATGAATAAACAGGAAAACGGGTATTTAGGATGCATGTATTAAATGATTTGCTGGGCATACAAAGATGATTGACTCACACAGGTGCCCTTAAGAAGTTCTCTGTCTAATGGAGAAGACACAGATCCACAAATTCTTAAAGCAATTTGTTAGGTATGAAATTGAGAATATACAAAGTGAGCACAGAGAAGGGGATGTTAGTTGTATTGTGGAATACAGGAGCAAGCAAAGGTTGGCCTTGAAGGATAAGCAGATTTCACCAGGTGGAAAAGCAAGAAGAATGGCATTCCAGGCAAAGGAAACAATTTAAACAGAAACATGAAAACATGAAAGCATAAGGAATATTCAGGTAATAGTGAGTGGCCTCTGAAATCGAATTCTGCAAATTCTACTTCCTGGATCTAATTCCATCTTGCCTCTAAATTCAAGCTCTGTCAACTTTCTAAGTAACAGGTAATTGTTTCGCATGTAGGAATATTCTCAGGTGTGCCTGTCTACGGCACTTCTGAGAGAGAACAGCAGATATTAAATATTATTAACCAAGAGAACTTAGCAAGTTCCCACATACACATAAAACTCGTATGAAGAAATCACTGTATATTTTTTAAAATATCCTAGGCATATCTTTTTAAAGAAAACAAAATGTGAAACAAGATCAATTTGCAAATATCCTTTTTTTCCACTCTTCCCCTCCTGGAACTAGATACTTTCTTCCTCATAGGACTCACGTCGTCTTGGTTAGGGTATTGGTGGGTAATCTGGCATGTGTGTATGTCCTTCCTTCCGTTTCTCCCTGCTCGATTGAGATCTTCAGTCAATATTTTAATTTATGTTTGAATCCCTGGCATTTGGCCCAGTGACCAGCTATGACCCTCAATAAAACGGTTGTTTCGATATGCATTTTCAAACCTTTATTGGACTAGATGCTGAGGACATGGTTCCTGCCCTCTTGAAACTCATGATGTCCTGGTGGGGGAGACACAGAAGAGTAAGCAGTATGATACAACAAGGCAAAAAGTACTGAGAACCCAGAGAAAGGTGCCGCTAAACCAGACCAAGGAGGGTGGGTAGGGAGAATATGGGATGTTTTGAAAGACAGTAGGAGTTCACTACAGGGTCAAGGTGGCTGGGATGGAGGACGTCTCAGGCAAGGAGAGCAACAGCAAGAGACATGGAGTAAGAGAATGCCTGGTCCAGTTTGGAAATTTTAAGTAGTCCAGTATAGCTGGAGTCTAAGGCTTGAGAGAGCAAGTGGCCAAAGGCAGGTAGGAAGACAGAAGTGGCAGAGGGGTGCGATACAGCTCATGAAGGATCTTGTATGTCACAGTAAGGAGGTTAGAATTCATCCTGGCGGCTTCAGGATTTATAGCAAGTGTGATTTAGGATGATAATCCATCCAGAATGGAGAGGAGGGAGAAGAGACAGGAGGCAGGCTGAATTAGGGCTGTCACAGAATTCTAGGCAAAGACATTATGAGCTGAGGAAGAAGCAGTGTGGATAGAGAAAAAGGATAAATCCCATAGATGTTTAGGAGGAGGAGTAACAGGAATTGGTTACAGTTGTCTATCAGGAAGGGTGGTATGTTGGGGAGACGGCAGAGAGAGAGGGGGATGGCTTCCAAGTCTCAGACAGAGGTGCCAGGATATATGGCTGTGTATCAGAGAGCTCTGATCTGGACCTTTCAGTTTGATGAACCTGTGGAACATTCAGGGAGAGATGCAGAAGTAGCAGGTGGGATAAACAGGCCTGGAGTTCAAAAGAAATATCAACATTATGGTCAGGAATTTGGGAGTCATCAGCATATAATGGTGGCTGAAGCCATGGGAATCACTGTTTGGTCCGGAGTGGTGTGTAGAGAAAGAAGGAAGAGGGTTTGGCAAAGGACCTAGGAGCAGCAGCCTTGGAAGGACAAGCTGAGGAGGAGAATGTGAAAAGGTGGTTAAAAAAGAAAAACAACTAGAGAGAATTCCGCCATGAAAACCAAAGGCGTTATAAGAAGGAAGAGGCCAGTCAACAGCGTGAAAGTCTATGAGAACTTAGATCATCAGGAATGAAGGAAGAGCAATAGAAATGGTAAATATCTGCATAAATACAATAGACTCTTCTTCTCCTATTGAGTTATTTAAAATATGTTTGGTGGTCAAAAACTGTAAACTTGCATGCTGGCGTTTCCCACATATATAGAGGTAACACATGAGAGAACTACACTGATAGGGAGAGTGAAGGGATCTCTGGCGGTAAGGTATTTACCTTCCACATGAAGTGGTAAAATATTGATCCTAAGTAGAATGTGCAATAGTTAAGTAATTAAACAGGTTTAAGCAGACATTGAAAAGTTAAGAACATTTAGAGCAACCACTAAAAAAATTATATAGAAACAGTAAAACAACACAATAGACAAATTAAAGTGGAATACTAAAATGTTTCAGTAATCTAAAATAAGGCAATAAAGGGGAAAGAGAGGGAATAAAAGGAAATCAGAGGGAACAACTAGAAAAGAATAATAAAATGACAGAACTAAATCCAAACACATCAATAACTACTTTAAATGCAGATTTTATAAACAGACTCATTAAAATGCAAAAACTGTAAGTTTTAAAAATGATCTAATTATATGCCATCTTCAAAAAATCTCACTTCAAATAAAATGATACAGGTAGGTTAAAAGTAAAAGGACGGGAAAAGCTATACCATGTAAACACTAATGAAGAGTTGGAGTGGCTATATCAATATCAGAAAAGTAGATACAAAATAAAATATATTACCAGAAATGAAGAGGGACATTCCATAAAGATAAAAGGTCAATTCACCAAGAATATAGAGCAATCCTAAATGTATATATACACCAAACAACAAAACTTCAAAACATCTGAAGCAAAATGTGACGTAACGGAAAGCAGAAACAGACAAAACCAAATTATATTGCTAGAGATACCAATACTCCTCGCTGAGTAATTGATAGAATAGGCAGACAGAAAATAATAAAGGATATGGAAATGAACAACAACATCAACCAACTGGATCCAGTTTGACATTTATAAAACCTCCACCATACAAGTGAACATGGAACATTCACCAAGATAGACCATGTCCTGGGTCATAAAACAAACCTTAACAAATTTATAAGAACTAAAATTATACAAACTATGTTCTCTGACCATAATGGGATTAGAGTGGAAATAAATAACAGAAAAATATCAGGAAAATTCTAAGCACTTGGAAATTAAACAGCACACTGTTAAATAATCCATGCATCAAAAAGGAAGTCTCAAGGGAAATTTTAAAAAATATTTTGAATTTAATGAAAATGAAAACGCAACATACCAAAATTTGTTGGATACAGCTAAAGCAATATTTAGAGAGAAATACAGGCATTAGATACTTATATTAGAAAAAAGAAAGGTAACAAATCACTAATCAAAACTAAACAAACAAACAAAGGTAAGCAGAGGGAAATAATAGATAAGAGCAGAAATCAAACAAAAGAAAACATTAAAGAAAATCAATGAAAACAAAAGCTTGTTCTTTGAAAAGATAATAAAATTGATAAACCTCTAGCAAGACTGTCAAAGGAAAAAAGAGGAAAGACATAAATGATGAATATCAGGAATGAAAGGGGAGCTATCACTTGAGACTCCTAAATAAGGGAGTAATAGGAACAATTACATGCACATAAATTTGACAACTTAGATTAAATGAACCAATTCCTCAAAAACCTCAAACTATCATAATTCACTCAAGATGGAATAGATAACCTGAATAGTTCTACAACTATATTCAAATTGAATTTGTAGGTATCTTTCAAAAAAGAAACCTCCAGGCCCAGCTGGTGTCATTGGTGAGTTCTATCAGACATTTAAAGAAATAACACCTACTTTATACCACCTCTCCCAAGAGAAAATCAGATAAAGAAGGAAGACTTCTCAACTCATTTTAGGAAATCAGTGTTACCCTAATACCAAAACCAGACAAGGAAAATATAAGAAAAGAAAACCACAAATCAATATCCCTCATGAACAAACAAGATATTAGCAAATCGAACCCAGCAATATATATAATAGTAATAATAATACACCACAACCAAGTAAGATATACTCTGGGGAAGGAGGCGGGGCAAGATGGCAGACTGGTGAGCTGTAAGTTTTAGTTACTCCTCCAGGAAAGTAGGTAAAAAGCCAGGAACTGCGTGGACTGGACACCACAGAGCAATCTGTCTTTGGGCATACTTCATACAACACTCATGAAAACGTGGAGCTGCTGAGATCAGCGAAATCTGTAAGTTTTTGCGGCCAGGGGACCCGCGCCCCTCCCTGCCAGGCTCAGTCCCGGGGGAGGAGGGGCTGTCAGCTCCGGGAAGGAGAAGGGAGAACTGCAGTGGCTGCTCTTATCGGAAACTCATTCTACTGATTCAAACTGCAACCATAGATAGACTGAGACCAGACACCAGAGACTCTGAGAGCAGCCAGCCCAGCAGAGAGGAGACAGGCATAGAAAAAAAACAACACGAAAAACTCCAAAATAAAAGCAGAGGATTTTTGGAGTTCTGGTGAACACAGAAAGGGGAAGGGCGGAGCTCAGGCCTTGAGGCGCATATGCAAATCCCGAAGAAAAGCTGATCTCTCTGCCCTGTGCACCTTTCCTTAATGGCCCTGGTTGCTTTGTCTATTAGCATTTCAATAACCCATTAGATCTCTGAGGAGGGCCCGTTTTTTTTTTTTTTTTAAATCCTTTTTTCTTTTTCTAAAACAATTACTCTAAGAAGCCCAATACAGAAAGCTTCAAAGAATTGCAATTTGGGCACGTCAAGTCAAGAGCAGAACTAAGAGAGCTCTGAGACAAAAGGTAATAATCCAGTGGCTGAGAAAATTCACTAAACAACACAACTTCCCAAGAAAAGGGGGGTGTCTGCTCACAGCCACCATCCTGGTGGACAGGAAACACTCCTGCCCATCGCCAGCCCCATAGCCCAGAGCTGCCCCAGACAACCCAGTGTGACGGAAGTGCTTCAAATAACAGGCACACACCACAAAACTGGGCGTGGACATTAGCCTTCCCTGCAACCTCAGCTGAATGTCCCAGAGTTGGGAAGGTGGAGCAGTGTGAATTAACAAAGCCCCATTCAGCCATCATTTGAGCAGACTGGGAGCCTCCCTACACAGCCCAGCAGCCCAGAACTGCCCTGGGGGGACGGCACTCACCTGTGACATAGCACAGTCATCCCTCAACAGAGGACCCGGGGTGCACGGCCTGGAAGAGGGGCCCACTTGCAAGTCTCAGGAGCCATACGCCAATACCAAAGACTTGTGGGTCAGTGGCAGAGACAAACTGTGGCAGGACTGAAATGAAGGATTAGACTATTGCAGCAGCTTTAAAACTCTAGGATCATCAGGGAGATTTGATTGTTAGGGCCACCCCCCCTCCCCGACTGCCCAGAAACACGCCCCACATACAGGGCAGGCAACACCAACTACACACGCAAGCTTGGTACACCAATTGGGCCCCACAGGACTCACTCCCCCACTCACCAAAAAGGCTGGGCGGGGGAGAACTGGCTTGTGGAGAACAGGTGGCTCGTGGACGCCACCTGCTGGTTAGTTAGAGAAAGTGTACTCCACGAAGCTGTAGATCTGATAAATCAGAGATAAGGACTTCAATAGGTCTACAAACCCTAAAAGAACCCTATCAAGTTCAGCAAATGCCACGAGGCCAAAAACAACAGAAAATTATAAAGCATATGAAAAAACCAGACGATATGGATAACCCAAGCCCAAGCACCCAAATCAAAAGACCAGAAGAGACACAGCACCTAGAGCAGCTACTCAAAGAACTAAAGATGAACAATGAGACCATAGTACGGGATATGAAGGAAATCAAGAAGACCCTAGAAGAGCATAAAGAAGACATTGCAAGACTAAATAAAAAAATGGATGATCTTATGGAAATTAAAGAAACTGTTGACCAAATTAAAAAGAGTCTGGACACTCATAGTACAAGACTAGAGGAAGTTGAACAACGAATCAGTGACCTGGAAGATGACAGAATGGAAAATGAAAGCATAAAAGAAAGAATGGGGAAAAAAATTGAAAAACTCGAAATGGACCTCAGGGATATGATAGATAATATGAAACGTCCGAATATAAGACTCATTGGTGTCCCAGAAGGGGAAGAAAAGGGTAAAGGTCTAGGAAGAGTATTCAAAGAAATTGTTGGGGAAAACTTCCCAAATCTTCTAAACAACATAAATACACAAATCATAAATGCTCAGCGAACTCCAAATAGAATAAATCCAAATAAACCCACTCCGAGACATATACTGATCACACTGTCAAACACAGAAGAGAAGGAGCAAGTTCTGAAAGCAGCAAGAGAAAAGCAATTCACCACATACAAAGGAAACAGCATAAGACTAAGTAGTGACTACTCAGCAGCCACCATGGAGGCAAGAAGGCAGTGGCACAATATATTTAAAATTCTGAGTGAGAGGAATTTCCAGCCAAGAATACTTTATCCAGCAAAGCTCTCCTTCAAATTTGAGGGAGAGCTTAAATTTTTCACAGACAAAGAAATGCTGAGAGAATTTGCTAACAAGAGACCTGCCCTACTGGAGATACTAAAGGGAGCCCTACAGACAGAGAAACAAAGACAGGACAGAGAGACTTGGAGAAAGGTTCAGTACTAAAGAGATTCGGTATGGGTACAATAAAGGATATTAATAGAGAGAGGGAAAAATATGGCAAACATAAACCAAAGGATAAGATGGCCGATTCAAGAAATGCCTTCACGGTTTTAACGTTGAATGTAAATGGATTAAACTCCCCAATTAAAAGATATAGATTCGCAGAATGGATCAAAAAAAATGAACCATCAATATGTTGCATACAAGAGACTCATCTTAGACACAGGGACACAAAGAAACTGAAAGTGAAAGGACGGAAAAAAATATTTCATGCAAGCTACAGCCAAAAGAAAGCAGGTGTAGCAATATTAATCTCAGATAAAATAGACTTCAAATGCAGGGATGTTTTGAGAGACAAAGAAGGCCACTACATACTAATAAAAGGGGCAATTCAGCAAGAAGAAATAACAATCGTAAATGTCTATGCACCCAATCAAGGTGCCACAAAATACATGAGAGAAACACTGGCAAAACTAAAGGAAGCAATTGATGTTTCCACAATAATTGTGGGAGACTTCAACACATCACCCTCTCCTATAGATAGATCAACCAGACAGAAGACCAATAAGGAAATTGAAAACCTAAACAATCTGATAAATGAATTAGATTTAACAGACATATACAGGACATTACATCCCAAATCACCAGGATACACATACTTTTCTAGTGCTCATGGAACTTTCTCCAGAATAGATCATATGCTGGGACATAAAACAAGCCTCAATAAATTTAAAAAGATTGAAATTATTCAAAGCACATTCTCTGACCACAATGGAATACAATTAGAAGTCAATAACCATCAGAGACTTAGAAAATTCACAAATACCTGGAGGTTAAACAACACACTCCTAAACAATCAGTGGGTTAAAGAAGAAATAGCAAGAGAAATTGCTAAATATATAGAGACGAATGAAAATGAGAACACAACATACCAAAACCTATGGGATGCAGCAAAAGCAGTGCTAAGGGGGAAATTTATAGCACTAAACGCATATATTAAAAAGGAAGAAAGAGCCAAAATCAAAGAACTAATGGATCAACTGAAGAAGCTAGAAAATGAACAGCAAACCAATCCTAAACCAAGTACAAGAAAAGAAATAACAAGGATTAAAGCAGAAATAAATGACATAGAGAACAAAAAAACAATAGAGAGGATAAATATCACCAAAAGTTGGTTCTTTGAGAAGATCAACAAGATTGACAAGCCCCTAGCTAGACTGACAAAATCAAAAAGAGAGAAGACCCATATAAACAAAATAATGAATGAAAAAGGTGACATAACTGCAGATCCTGAAGAAATTAAAAAAATTATAAGAGGATATTATGAACAACTGTATGGCAACAAACTGGATAATGTAGAAGAAATGGACAATTTCCTGGAAACATATGAACAACCTAGACTGACCAGAGAAGAAATAGAAGACCTCAACCAACCCATCACAAGCAAAGAGATCCAATCAGTCATCAAAAATCTTCCCACAAATAAATGCCCAGGGCCAGATGGCTTCACAGGGGAATTCTACCAAACTTTCCAGAAAGAACTGACACCAATCTTACTCAAACTCTTTCAAAACATTGAAGAAAATGGAACACTACCTAACTCATTTTATGAAGCTAACATCAATCTAATACCAAAACCAGGCAAAGATGCTACAAAAAACGAAAACTACCGGCCAATCTCCCTAATGAATATAGATGCAAAAATCCTCAACAAAATACTTGCAAATCGAATCCAAAGACACATTAAAAAAATCATACACCATGACCAAGTGGGGTTCATTCCAGGCATGCAAGGATGGTTCAACATAAGAAAAACAATCAATGTATTACAACACATTAAAAACTTGAAAGGAAAAAATCAATTGATCATCTCAATAGATGCTGAAAAAGCATTTGACAAAATCCAACATCCCTTTTTGATAAAAACACTTCAAAAGGTAGGAATTGAAGGAAACTTCCTCAACATGATAAAGAGCATATATGAAAAACCCACAGCCAGCATAGTACTCAATGGTGAGAGACTGAAAGCCTTCCCTCTAAGATCAGGAACAAGACAAGGATGCCCGCTGTCACCACTGTTATTCAACATTGTGCTGGAAGTGCTAGCCAGGGCAATCCGGCAAGACAAAGAAATAAAAGGCATCCAAATTGGAAAAGAAGAAGTAAAACTGTCATTGTTTGCAGATGATATGATCTGATATCTAGAAAACCCTGAGAAATCAACGATACACCTACTAGAGCTAATAAACAAATTTAGCAAAGTAGCGGGATACAAGATTAATGCACATAAGTCAGTAATGTTTCTATATGCTAGAAATGAACAAACTGAAGAGACACTCAAGAAAAAGATACCATTTTCAATAGCAACTAAAAAAATCAAGTACCTAGGAATAAACTTAACCAAAGATGTAAAAGACCTATACAAAGAAAACTACATAACTCTACTAAAAGAAATAGAAGGGGACCTTAAAAGATGGAAAAATATTCCATGTTCATGGATAGGAAGGCTAAATGTCATTAAGATGTCAATTCTACCCAAACTCATCTACAGATTCAATGCAATCCCAATCAAAATTCCAACAACCTACTTTGCAGACTTGGAAAAGCTAGTTATCAAATTTATTTGGAAAGGGAAGATGCCTCGAATTGCTAAAGACACTCTAAAAAAGAAAAACGAAGTGGGAGGACTTACACTCCCTGACTTTGAAGCTTATTATAAAGCCACAGTTGCCAAAACAGCATGGTACTGGCACAAAGATAGACATATAGATCAATGGAATCGAATTGAGAATTCAGAGATAGACCCTCAGATCTATGGCCGACTGATCTTTGATAAGGCCCCCAAAGTCACCGAACTGAGCCATAATGGTCTTTTCAACAAATGGGGCTGGGAGAGTTGGATATCCATATCCAAAAGAATGAAAGAGGACCCCTACCTCACCCCCTACACAAAAATTAACTCAAAATGGACCAAAGATCTCAATATAAAAGAAAGTACCATAAAACTCCTAGAAGATAATGTAGGAAAACATCTTCAAGACCTTGTATTAGGAGGCCACTTCCTAGACTTTACACCCAAAGCACAAGCAACAAAAGAGAAAATAGATAAATGGGAACTCCTCAAGCTTAGAAGTTTCTGCACCTCAAAGGAATTTCTCAAAAAGGTAAAGAGGCAGCCAACTCAATGGGACAAAATTTTTGGAAACCATGTATCTGACAAAAGACTGATATCTTGCATATACAAAGAAATCCTACAACTCAATGACAATAGTACAGACAGCCCAATTATAAAATGGGCAAAAGATATGAAAAGACAGTTCTCTGAAGAGGAAATACAAATGGCCAAGAAACACATGAAAAAATGTTCAGCTTCACTAGCTATTAGAGAGATGCAAATTAAGACCACAATGAGATACCATCTAACACCGGTTAGAATGGCTGCCATTAAACAAACAGGAAACTACAAATGCTGGAGGGGATGTGGAGAAATTGGAACTCTTATTCATTGTTGGTGGGACTGTATAATGGTTCAGCCACTCTGGAAGTCAGTCTGGCGGTTCCTTAGAAAACTAGATATAGAGCTACCATTCGATCCAGCGATTGCACTTCTCGGTATATACCCGGAAGATCGGAAAGCAGTGACACGAACAGATATCTGCAAGCCAATGTTCATAGCAGCATTATTCACAATTGCCAAGAGATGGAAACAACCCAAATGTCCTTCAACAGATGAGTGGATAAATAAAATGTGGTATATACACACGATGGAATACTACGCGGCAGTAAGAAGGAACGATCTGGTGAAACATATGACAACATGGATGAACCTTGAAGACATAATGCTGAGTGAAATAAGCCAGGCACAAAAAGAGAAATATTATATGCTACCACTAATATGAACTTTGAAAAATGTAAAACAAATGGTTTATAATGTAGAATGTAGGGGAACTAGCAGTAGAGAGCAATTAAGGAAGGGGGAACAATAATCCAAGAAGAACAGATAAGCTATTTAACGTTCTGGGGATGCCCAGAAATGACTATGGTCTGTTAATTTCTGATGGATGTAGTAGGAACAAGTTCACTGAAATGTTGCTATATTATGTAACTTTCTTGGGGTAAAGTAGGAACATGTTGGAAGTTAAGCAGTTATCTTAGGTTAATTGTCTTTTTCTTACTCCCTTGTTATGGTCTCTTTGAAATGTTCTTTTATTGTATGTTTGTTTTCTTTTTAACTTTTTTTTCATACAGTTGATTTAAAAAAGAAGGGAAAGTTAAAAAAAAAAAAAAAAAAAACAAGGAAAAAAAAAAGATGTAGTGCCCCCTTGAGGAGCCTGTGGAGAATGCAGGGGTATTCGCCTACGCCACCTCCATGGTTGCTAACATGACCACAGACATAGGGGACTGGTGGTTTGATGGGTTGGGCCCTCTACCATAAGTTTTACCCTTGGGGGGACGGTTGCTGCAAGGGAGAGGCTAGGCCTCCCTGTATTTGTGCCTAGGAGTCTCCTCCTGAGTGCCTCTTTGTTGCTCAGATGTGGCCCTCTCTCTCTGGCTAAGCCAACTTGAAAGGTGAAATCACTGCCCTCCCCCCTACGTGGGATCAGACACCCAGGGAAGTGAATCTCCCTGGCAACGTGGAGTATGACTCCCGGGGAGGAATGTGGACCCGGCATTGTGGGATGGAGAACATCTTCTTGACCAAAAGGGGGATGTGAAAGGAAATGAAATAAGCTTCAGTGGCAGAGAGATTCCAAAACGAGCCGAGAGATCACTCTGGTGGGCACTCTTACGCACACTTTAGACAACCTTTTTTAGGTTCTAAAGAATTGGGGTAGCTGGTGGTGGATACCTGAAACTATTAAACTACAACCCAGAACCCATGAATCTCGAAGACAGTTGTATAAAAATGTAGCTTATGAGGGGTGACAATGGGATTGGGAAAACCATAAGGACCAAACTCCACTTTGTCTAGTTTATGGATGGATGTGTAGAAAAGTAGGGGAAGGAAACAAACAGACAAAGGTACCCAGTGTTCTTTTTTGCTTCGATTGCTCTTTTTCACTCTAATTATTATTCTTGTTATTTTTGTGTGTGTGCTAATGAAGGTGTCAGGGATTGATTTAGGTGATGAATGTACAACTATGTAATGGTACTGTAAACAATCGAAAGTACAATTTGTTTTGTATGACTGCGTGGTATGTGAATATATCTCAATAAAATGATTAAAAAAAAAAAAAGTATATAACAAGTCTAAATGATTTTGTACCTAAAAAAATGGTGGGGTGGGGAGGGGCTTCCTAATACATTAAACACAAAATGATAGAACTACAAAGAGAAACAGACAAACCTAAAATTATATTTCAGAACTTTAATACCACTCTAATAGGCCTTACCCATAAGGTAGCCAAATGGAATAAAGTGATATTATGTATGAAAGAAAAGTATGCAATAAAGTTAATTCTTCTTCATTCATTTAAAAAAAAAAAAAAAAAAAAGATTTACTCTGGAAACATGGGCTATTTCAATATTCAAAAATCAATCAACACAATCCACTACATTAACAGTTTAATGAAGAAAAATAATACAATCATCTCAATAGAGTCAGAAAAAGCATTTGCCAAAATTCAACATTCACCCATAATAAACATCTCTCAGCAAACTAGGAATAAAAGGAAATTTCTCAGCCTGAGAAAGGACACCTACAAAAAACTTACAGTAAACATCATTTTTAATGGTAAAAGCCTGAATGAATTCTCCCAAAGATTCAGAACAAGGCAAAGATGTCCCGTCTCAGTATCCTATTCAACATCATACTGGAAGTTCTGACCAGTGCAGTAAGTCAAGAAAAAGAAAAAAGGGCACACAGATTGAGAAAGAAGACACAAAACTGTCCCCCATTCTTAGAAAATATGATTGCCTATGTGGAAAATCCCCCAATTCCCCACTCCCAAATCTCCTAGAATTAATGAGTGAATTGAGCAAGGTCATAGGTTTACAAGGTCAGTACATAAAAATCAATCACATCTCTATATGCTAGCAATGAGCAACTGGAAACTAAAATTAAAAAAAAAAGAAACTATTTACAATACCTCCAAAAAATGAATTACTGTGGTGTAAATCTAACAAACATGTCCAGCATCAATATACTGAGAAATACCAAACACTGATAAACAAAATCAATGAAGATCTAAATAAACAGAGTCATACCCTGCTCATGGATTGGAAGACTCAACATAGTTCAGATCTAATTTTTCCCAAACTGATGTATAAATTTAACACAATACTAACTGGAATCCCAAGAACATTTTTGGTACATACACACAATTTGATTCTAAAATTTACATGGAAAAGAAAAGGAACTAGGATGGCCAAAGCAATCTTGTAAAAGAATAATAAAGTTGGAGAAATCACAATGGCCAAAATGTTAAGATATACCATAAAGCTACAGTAATCCAGGCAGTGCAGTATGCAGTACCAGTAAAGAGATCAACAAACAGATCAATGGAACAGAACAGAGTGCAGAAATAGACCCAAAGAAACACAGTCCTTGATAAAAGTGCAAAAGCAATCCAACTGAGAAAGCACAGTCTTTTCAACAAATCGTGAGGGAGCCACTGGACATCCACTGGCAAAAAAAATGAACCTCAACCTCACACCTTATATATACCAAAATTAACTCAAAATACATTATAGCTTTAACCATAAGATGTAAAACTAAAAATCTTCAAAAGAATTCTTAGGAAACAATCATTGCGACCTTGGGATAGACAACTCTTTCTTAGATAAGAAACCAAAAGAAAGATCCTTAAAATAAAAAAATGATCAACGGGACTTCATTGAAATTAAAACATTTTTGCTGTGAGAAAGTTGAGAATGAAAAGACAAATCACAGAACTGGGAGAAAATATTTCCAAATAACACATCTGACAAAGAATTTGTACCCAGAATATATAAAGAACATTTAAAACTTGACAGTGGGAAAACAGGTGACCTAACTTAAAGACAGGCGAGGCATTTCCAGCAGGAGCAGGCTTCCTGCGTCTCAGGAGCGAGATCAACAGAGACAGCTCTGCAATTGTGGGGGATCCCGCCTCGGCAAGTCTTCCTAGCCAGCCTTTCCCGGGGAGGCCCAAAAGCAATATGGTGCCCCAGACCTCACAGGGGAACTCCCACCACAGGAACTGAGGTCGAGCAGAAGCCTGGTTTAAGTTCTGCACTCCCTGTAAGAATGACTGGCTGCATATTCCTGAGGCCTGTTTCTAGAATCACTCCCCATCCTGGAAACATGGTCAGGCACAGTGATCGGGGAACATCGATGTTGTGGCTGGTGTGTTGGTACAGGTGTGTTTGGTACAGGAGCTGGGAGGGAAGCCAGGCATGCAGCAGTGCAGGAGGACCTTTAATTAGCCTCGATTTCCCAAATGCATTAGAAATAACCACACCAGGGGGTCTCGCTGAGGCCCTGGGCCGGGCTGTTGCCAGAGATCTTCACACCAGCCCCAGGCCCACCCCTGGCAGTTGTGCAGACTGGGCAGACCCAGGTCTTCCGGGTCTCTTACAGCCCCTTGACAGATGACAGGGAAATTAGGAAGATGTCAGGAAACAGGCACAGAAAGTAAAGAAAGCAAGGGAGTGACTGGCTGAGGCCTTAAAGGCAGACAGCCAGGCAGGGGAGGCAGAGCGAGCGAGAGGCCTAGAAGAACGTCCGGAAAAGGAGAGATGACGAAACAGACTGATCCTTGAAAAGAAGTTCAATGTGAAACAGCCCAGATTTTTAATAGCTTGCCTGTGTAATGTCTATCACGTTTTCTTGCTCTGAACTATGAAGTTCATGTTCCATGTGTGGGAGTGGAGCTGTTTCGTATCCTAATAGTGGCAACGGTTACACAAATATAAACACATGTTAAAATACACAGGATTGTCACAAAGAAGTCAGTTTTACTGAATTTTAACTTAAAAAATAAAATGAAAAACTTAATCAGAGTTCCAGTGAGGTAAGTTGCATCCACTGGCTTTGCTTAGTAGAAGGTTATTATGTTTGCTTGTTGGGGTTGGTTGCTATTAGACTGTGATTGCTCAGCAAAGAAGTATTTCAATGAAAATAATTTTTGTTGCTCATTGGAAAGAGACCATCCTTAAGTCCTGTACAACTTCTTGAGAATGAACAGTGGTTCTGTGGGATTTCTCCATTTTTCCTGGATGGGAAAGTAGGAAAGTTCCATTTTATAATGTTAAGCCAATCAAGAGAGTGACGTGGGAGGAATAAAAATAGGTGTTTTATGTGTCTTCACTCCGAGGAGCAATTATACAGCTTAATACAATCTTCCAATGTGTGAAAAAAAAGAAGGGAGGAGTGGGTCCGTGGACCGACCCCTGTGGGAGGGAGCCCTGGGTGTGGCAGCCCCAACTGAAGGGCTCTGGCTTCAGGACAAAGGCAGGGAGGGCTCCACCAAGGTGGGAGAGGCTATTCCAGGGTTAAGTTTGTGTTGGAGAGTACGCATGTAAGAGGCACACACTTCAGTCACCAGGAGCAGCAACTCTGTAGTCACGTCGGTTCAAATCCCAGCTCTTCTACTTACTAGCTGTGCGACTCGGGCAAGTGACTTAATCAATATGTGCCTCAATGTCCTCCTCCGTTCAATGGGGACAATAACAGAGTCCACTGCAAAGGGCTGCTGTCAATATATGTAGAGCACTTAAGAGTATATTTTGCATATAGTAAATGCTTTATAAATGTAAGCTATAATTAAGCAACTGTCATTATAATGATTGATAAAAATGACCAACGTAAATTCAAGTTTAACATTTTCTTAAAAATTCCTATATGCTTAATTATAATTATGCTTAACATAATTATACAACCTATTACTGAATAGTTAGAAATGAGTGTCTTATTAATAATTCATGTTTTTAAGCCCTGCAAGAATATGTGGTATAGAATCGTACATTACTATCTCTTTGGGTTGTCCGTGTGGACAACAGCCTTTAGAGAGAGCACACACGCTCGTTAATGGGATCTGAACACTTCTTTGCTGCAGCCAGCACATTTCTGCAGATGAGTATGCAGGCTTAATGGTACAACCTTGCATTTCCAAATGAATATTATACAACAGCATACAAAATAAGACAAGGCAGACCTAATTCTGCGTTCTAAAAACTTATGATTTAAAATATCATCACTGTGGGTCTCAGTATGCTATAAAGTTAGCTTTAAGAAAACTGCATATATCAGATTTGACTTTAATTATATTGCCAACTTTGTAAAGAAAAAGTTCAATTTTAATATTTTAGGCACCCAATCACCAAAAAAAAAAAAAAGCCCAACTGCCTCTGTATCTGCTTTCAAATACAAGTGATAACAACCGAAAGGTGTGATCAGCTTAAGAGAACCTCCATTTCTGAGATCTGCTGAAGTTTTCCCTATGACATAATCCTAGTGTTTTTCAAATCCTGCCAGAATCACTGTTTTACCCTCTAATGGATTTTCTTACTTCTGCTCCTGCAGGTAATTAATCTTAAGAATACAACTGGGAGGCTTCTTGGTAGCAATGTAAGCTATCTGAGGTTCTTGACCTTTCTGGGTACAGAAAAGACCAGTGTTGTTCAAGTGACTTTTCACTTCAATTCAGATGGGGGAAAAAAAGCTTATTAACATAAAACAAAATCCCAAACTTGGCTTAACCAACGCAAACCGTTTCCAACCTCTGAACATTTCACAGGATTCCACAGCATAAGATTTGGGATTTCATCTAAATTCCATCAAAGAAAACCTCATTATATTGGTAACATAGTACAAATAAAATAAATCTTAATAAATTATTTGTTTCAAAGGAATTTTAGTTCTGATGCCTCTGAAATTTAACTTTGGATGGCAGTTAAACAGCTTAACAACAGAGCCTCCTTCTCTTTGGTCAACGTTTTCAGTCTTGTAGGTGTTAGGGGAGGTTGAAAAAGACAATTTTCTCCATGTTTATTCTTGGAGCCTGAGTTCTGAATGAACTAGAGCTACCGAGCGGGACCGTGGCAGCTGCTCGCTTCCTTAGGAAGGGTATGTGCCCGTGTAACTGTCCCGTAGGTGCCCTTTTACCTTGTCAGGGAACTGTCTCTGACAGGGACCAAGTTCCACCAGCTGCCTCTCTGGGCACAGCCAGGATTTAACCGGAGGCAGAACTGAACTCTCGGTGGTGGGGAGGCTTGATGCAGAAGCGCAGCTGCCTAACCCCTCTGAGGCGCCCTGCATCCTCGGCCAGCAGCCCCCTGCCCAGGACCACAAAGCCTGGCCTCATGGCATTTTGTCAAGGGCCAGACACAGTTCAGAAAATGAGTCCCCAGAAAGGCAAATCAATGTCAGCTGTGTGAACTGATGGGTCCTGAAGCTCTAGTGGCAGCAAGGGACAACGGAGAGAGCACTGACATGGTAAAAGGTGGGAGTGCACAGGCGTCCACCGACGGATGGCTGGATAAACACACTGTGGTCTGTCCACACGGCGGAACGCTCTTCAGCTGACTCGGGCTGCTAAGTGGATGAACCTTGAAATCACTGTGCAGAGTGAAATAAGCCAGACACAAAAGTACAGCTATTGTATGACTCCACTTAACCTGAACTATCTAGAATAGGAAAATCCTGCTAGATACAGAGAGAGGTAGTAGGTTATAGGTTGCCAGGGCCAGAGGGATGGGAGGTGGAAAGTTATTGCTTGATGGGTACCGAGTTGCTATTTGGGGTCATGACAAAGTTTTGGTAACGGATGGTGGCAGTGGTAGCACAACATGGTGAATGTACTTAATGCCACTAAACTGTACACTTAAAAATGGTTGAAATGGGAAATTTTATGCTAACTCTCTTTCACTCTCTCTCTGTCTCTATATAGCTATTATATATTACCACAAGAAAATTTTTAAAAAGGTTAACAAAAAAAAACCTTGGCCTTGTGCTATAAAGGTTAATGCAGCAGGAGCAGTATGGGAAGAAACAGCATATCCTGTCTCTGGGGACAGCTGGGATGAAAGAGAAAAAGAGAGAGAGAAAAAATGATTCTACAGATTTTTAAAAAGAATGCTCCTAGCAAGTCATGTAGGATTGCCAAATCCTAATCATAAAAAGAAAGATTAAAAATATGGAGGTGAGGAAGGGGAGAGCAGACAAATAATGAGTATAAGGGCAGAATTTTAAAAAGATCAAGTACTAGGATCTAAATGTCTATGTACATGGAGACTATTATAATATCCATTTGTTACAGTACTGTCCACTACTAGATAAGATACTGGTCAGTTTACGTAAGAAAAAGTATCTGTAAAAGGTAGCTTTAATACATTTTTATTTGACAAGATGGTTTCAAGTTTTCAGCAAAAAGAATAAAATAAAACCTATTCTTTATTTTGGGCAGGAAATAAAAATGTATTTGCCAAGTCCCCTTGAGGGACCAGGAAAAATGTGGAACTATTAAACTTCCCCACCTGGGAATTCCTGCTATTCTCTTAATAGGGGCTCCCACTTTAATAACTGAAGTCCTCAATTTAGAGGCTTGCCCTTATGAAACTTATCTCTCCAATGGCGAAGCTAAGCCTACTTATAGCTATGCCTAAGAGTCACCCCCGGAGAACCTCTTTTGTTGCTCAGATGTGGCCCCTCTCTTTAAGCCAACTCTGCAAATAAACTCATTGCCCTCCCCCCTACATGGGACATGACTTCCAGGGATGAGCCTGGCCCTGGCATTGTGGGACTGACAATGCCTTCTTGACCAAAAGGGGGAAAAGAAATGTAACAAAATAAAGTTTTGGTGGCTAAGAGATTTCAAATAGAGTCGAGAAGTCATTCTGGAGGTTATTTTTATGCATTATATAGATACTCCTTTTTAGTTTCTAGTGTATTAGAATAGCTAGAAGGAAATACCTGAAACTGTTGAATTGTAATGCAATAGCCTTGATTTTCAATGATGATTAGATAATTATATAGCTTTTATCATGTGACCATGTGATTGTGAAAACCTTGTGACTGATACTCCCTAGACCCAGTGTATGGGCAAATGAGTAATAAAATAAAGACAAAAATATACATAAATAATGGGGGGGGGGGATAAGGGGTATGGGATATTTTGGGTGTTCTTTTTTATTTTTTATTATTTTTTATTATTATTTTTGGGGGGAGTAATGAAAATGTTCTAAAATTAATTGTGATGAATATACAACTATATGACACTGAGTCACTGATTGTATACTTTGGATGGATTATATGGTGTATGAATATATCTCAATATAATTGCATTAAAAAAAACTATTCTTATCTTTTACTATTATATTCCATTAGTAAGAAAATATCCTATTTAAAATACTATATGGTTACATTACCCATAGAACTAATTGCATTCTAAATAGTTTTATTTGGTTTCAGACAGTACTCCCTTGTATAAGAGTCTGGACTTCAGCCATTTGGAAGAAGCCCAATGGAAATGGTTTAAAATCCAACCAATGGGGCTAATGCTAGATAACTGGGTCTCCTAGATATAAGTTTCTAAAACATACTGAAACCGCCCAGTGGTCCTTCTTCAGGGTAACAGGGTATATATATATATTTAGTTCATGGAAGACATTTAAGAATGAAGATGCCTGGGATACTGTTGTAGAACTTGTCTTTTAGCTTTCTGTCAATAAAGTAGAGCTACAACATTCTAAAGTTCGAGTCTACAGGAAAGTTTTAGTTCAAACCTTCCACCTACATTCCTATTTTGTTCTTGCTGCTGTTACTGAAAATTTTTCTTTGCCTTTGTTTATTAAGACAACACTGTGTAACTATTCTTTAAAAAGTGCCATCAACCTCCACTTTCAGGATGGAGTAAAAGGAACTGGATATACCGCTCTACCTAAAACAACTAAAAGAAAAAAAAAAAAAAAGAAAAAGAAAACCCAACCAGGCAAAATATATGAAACAATGAGGGACCATAATTGCTCTGCGATGGTAAACAACAGAATAGAACACTGTGGCTCCCCTAGCAAATAGCCTGAAGAGCTTCCAGGCTGTAGTACAGGCAGGGGGAACCCAGGAGGAACCTGGCAGTCTCCCTAAACTGAGAAGCAGAGCTGGAAGTCCAGAGAAGCCAAGGCAAGGGAAGAGTATTGGAGAGGCAAGAGCTGCAAAGGGAAAAATGACGGAGACCTACAGAGGGTCCCCGAATCTTCAGATGAGTAGTGATCAGCACATACATATGAGGGAATTACCCAGAGCTGGGGAAAAAGCCATCCAGAAAGATTACAGAGAACTATCAGCAGAGCTCACACAGTGTGGTGGTTTGGAGCTATGTACCCCAGGAAACATCCTTAAACTTAATCCATTCCTGGGGCTGTGAATCCAGGGTGAACAGAACTTTTGAAGAGGTTACTTCAGTTAAGGTGTGGCCCACCTCAATCAGGATGGATCTAAATCCTATTACTAGAATATTTTGAAAGCTGAATAAAATTCAGACAGATAGAGAAAGCCACAGAAGAAGGAAGCTGAAAGTCAACAGAACCCAGAAGAGAAGGGAGAGGCCAAGAGAAGCCACCATGTGCACTGCCATGTGACAGAGGAGCCCAGGACCAACGATCACCGGCAGCCAGCCCCAGAGTGCCCATCTTCAGAAAGAAGCAAGGCGTTGATGAGGCCTTGATTTGGGCTTCTTCTAACCTCACAACCATGAGCCAGGAAATTTCCATTGTTTAAGCCAACCCATTGCATGGCATTTGCTTTAGCAACCAGGAAACGAAAACACTCAGGCTGAGAATAGTTTCTGTCCCCATTAGCCAGAACAGAAAACCTAACTCACAGAGTATTGGGTAAAGAACTCAGAAGGATTTTGCCTCAGGAGAAAGTCAAAATTAGCCGTAGACTAAATACTGCTTAGGTCTCATCAAACAGAGTGTCAGCTAATAAAGTACTTAATGTTGAGAAACTAGATACTTTCACCCTAAGATCAGGGATGAGAAAAGGATGTCTCCTCTCACCACTCCTATTCAGCATTGTATTGGATGACCTAAATAGTGCAATAAGACAAGAAAAGGAAATAAAACGTATACAGATTGGGAAGGAAGAAATGAAACTGCCTTTGTTTGCAGATGTCAGCTGTCTATGTATTATATCCCAAAGAACTGACCATCTCAGTAGAAGCAGAGAAAGAAGTTAACAAAATCCAACACCCTTTCCAGACAAAAGCAATCAATAAATTATTAATAGAAAGCAACTTCCTTAACCTGATAAAGAATGTCTACAAAAAATCTGACATCATACTTAATGGTGAAAGACTGAATACTTTCCCCTAAGATGAGGAATAAGAGAAGAATGTATGTGCTGGCCACTTCACTTCAAAACTAACTAAACACGCCCAGAGAACCTCTTTTGTTGCTCAGATGTGGCCTCTCTGTCTAAGCCAACTGGGCAGGTGGACTTGCTGCCCTCCCCCCTATGTGGGATATGACTCCCAGGGGTGTAAATCTCCCTGGTAACATGGGATGAGCCTGGACCCAGCATTGTGGGATTGAGAAAGCCTTCTGGACCAAAAGGGAAAAGAGAAATGAAACAATATAAAGCTTCAGTGGCTGAAAGATTTCAAATGGAGTCGAGAAGTCACTCTGGAGGTTATTCTTATGCATTATACAGATACCCCTTTTTAGTTTTCAGTGTATTAGAAAAGCTAGAAGGAAATAACTGTATCTGTTGCACTATAATCCAGTAGCCTTGATTCTTGAAGACGATAGTGTAATTATACAGCTTATATGGCATGACTGTGTGATTGTGAAAACCTTGTGGCTCACCCTCCCTTTATCCAGTGTACGAATAGATGAGCAGAAAAAAGGAGGACAAAAAGTAAATGAATAATAGGAGGTAATGTGGGGTATGGGATGTTTGGGGTGTTCTTTTTTACTTTTATTTTTATTTATTTTTTTGGAGTAATGAAAAGGTTAAAAAATTGATTGTGGTGATGAATGCACAACTATATGATGGTACTGTGAACTACTGAGTGTACACTTTGGATGACTGTATGGTATGTGAATATATCTCAATACAATTGCATTTAAAAAACTGTACTGAATGTTCTAGCCAGAGCAGTTAGGCAAGAAAATGAAATAAAAGGCATCCAGTCTGGAAAGGAAGAAGTAAAATTATCACTATTCACAGACAACATGATCTTATAGACAGAAAATCCTAATGAATCCACAAAAAACTATTAGAACTATTAAACAATTTCAGCAAGGTTGCAGGATACAAGAATAATACTGTATTTTTATACACTTGCAACAAACAATCCAAAACTGAAACTTAGAAAAAAAATTCCATTTAAAACAGCATAAAAGAGAATAAAGTACTTAGGAATAAACTGAACAAAAGAAGTACAAAACTTCTATTCTGTGATTTAGTCGGAGTTCTCCAGAGAAACAGAACTGACAGGATATATAAATATTATACACACATATGTAGGATTTTATAGGAATTGGCTCCGTGACTGTGGGAGTTGGCAAGTCTGAATTTCTTAGGGCAGTCCACAAGTGGAAAACTCAATGAAGATGATGTTGAATTCCCCAGGAGAAGCAGGCTGGCTGAAGTAAAGATAGAAATTCTTCTTTCTGGCTTTTGAAATTCTCAATTCTCACTTTAAGACCGCCAACTGATTGGATAAAGAGAATCTTCTCATTGCTGAGGGCAATTTCCTTTGTTTGACTGTACATGTAATCAGCATAGATGCAGTCAACCAACTAATGACGTAAGTCCAACTATGAAATACCCTCACAGTAACAGCCAAATGCTTGCTTGACCAAATAACTAGATAGCACAACCTAAGGCTGACATTCTGAAAACTACAAAACAATGCTAAAAGAAATTAAAGAAGATCTAAATAAATGGAAAGATACCCCATACTCATGGACTTGAAGACTTAAGATTGTTAATGGAAATACACCCCAAATTGATCTACAGATTCAACACAATCCCTATTAAAATCCCAAAGGGCTTCTTTGCAGAACTTGATACGCTGATACTAAAATTCATTTGGAAATTCAAGGGGAATCAGCCTAGCTGAAACTATCTTGAAAAAGAGAAACAAAGTTGGAGGACTCAAACTTCCTGACTATGAATGAGTGCTAAAGGATATGGGTTTTTTTTATGTGATGACAAAAATGTTCTAAAATTGATTGTGGTGATGGTTGCACAACTTGTGAATATACTAAAAAAACTAGTGAATTGTACACTTTATATGGGTGAATTTTGTGGCATGTGAATCATATCTCCATAAAACTGTTACAAAAAAATAAAAATAAATTAAAAACAAACCTAGCATCTACCAGAGGACCAGTACATAGGACACAATAAATATTTGTGAATGAATGATGGAAAAAAGTTAAAGGATTGAAAAATACATGCTAACACAAACAAAACAACTCCAAAGTGCCTATATTAATTTCAGAAAAAAAAATTCAGAGGGAAAAATGTTACCAGGGAAAAAATCATTTCAGAATGATAAATGAGTCAATTCTTCAAGATGATATAACAATCCTAAGCATTAATGCACCTAATAACAGAGCTCCCAAATACATGAAGCAAAAACTGAAAAGGAAAGGAAAAATAGACAAATTTACAATTATAGTCAGAGATGTCAATAATTGTCTCACTAATAGGTAGAACAAACAAATGGAAAATAAACACAGATACAGAAGACCTGAATTACACTATCACACAATTTGACCAGATTGACATTTTTAGAACACTCCACCCAACAAAAGCAGCATACACTTTTTTTTTCAAGTTCATGTGGAACTTTAACCAAGATAAAGCATATTCTGGGCATAAGACAAATCTCAGTAAATTTAAAAGAATTCAGATTATTCTAACCTTGTTCCCTGTTCACAAAAGAATTAAACCAGAAAACAATAACATAAAGATCTGTGGAAATTTTCCAAATATTTGGAGACTAAATAATGTACTTCTAAATAACCTAGAGGTCAAAGAAGAAACAGAAAGTATTTTGAACCGAATGACATGAAAACACAACATACTAACATTTGTGGGTCGCAGCTAAAACAGTTCTTGGAGAGAAATTTACAGCACTAAACATCTATATTAGACAAGATGAAACAAGAAGGATAAGAACAAAGAAGCAGCGAAGAAATAATCTCAGCTTTCACCTTAAGAAACCCCAAAATAAACAGAAGAAAGGAAGTAATAAACATTTGTGGTCATTTGGAGTTGTATGTAGCCCAGAAAAAAACAGGTTCTTAAACTTAATGCGTTCCTGTGGACCTTTGGCTGAGGTGTGGTTAAGGATGGGTCTTAATCCTATTACTGGAGTCCTTTATACACAGAATGAAATTCAGACAAAGAGAGAGAGAAAGCCACAGGAAGCAAGAAGCTGAAAATCCAGGGAACCAGAAGAGAATGGAGAGGCCGGAAGAGGCCGCCATATGCTTTGTCATGTGACAGAGGAGCCCAGGAGGAAGGATCACCAGCCCCAGAACACCAGTTTTAGGGAAGAAAGCATCAACTTGATGACATAAATACAAAAACTCTTAACAAAATTTTAGCAAATCGACGTCTTACGTAAAAAAGGATAAAACATCACGACTGTGGCAGCCCCTGGCCTGAACAAAACAGGCCTGTGGACCTTGGCGCACAGCAGTCTGTGTGACCTAGGCAGCTAATGTTTAACCTATCAACTTTGTAAGCCAGTAAAGAGATAAAGGGTAAATTGTAACTTTAAACGGTGACTAAGCAGGAGGTGAGAAATTCTTGGTCTCAAGAAAGAGCAAGAATGTTAATCTAGTCTACCTGCTTCCTGGCCCCCAAGTGTTATCACTTTTGTGGTTATTTACAAAGCCCCATCCTATAGTTCTTTCCTTCCTGCACCACTTCCATGTCACAGTATGCTCACCCATCCTTAGGAATGTATTTTGTCCTAAACCCTTATAACTGGCTTGCTGTCCTCTTTCAATCACGCGGCCAACTTCCCTGCAAAAGCAGTATCCGCCCAGTGAGAGAAAGGCCATTTGATTTCTGCCTCCCTGTGAGTAAGCCCCAAATAAAGTTCATATCTCAGAAAATGCTCAGTGTCTTCTTTGGTCTTTTGACTGGCAAAGCCCCCTCGGGCTGTGACAATGACCAAGTGGGGTTTTCTCTAAGAATGCAAGATGGTTTAACACTCAAAAGTCAGTCAGTGTCATTCATCATGATCACCTCGACAGATGCAGAAAAAGCATTGGGCGAAAGGACTTTCCTGCAGTATCATTACAGTTTATAAACAGAAATGGGGTGGGCAGCAAGAAAGTGCAATCTTTATGGAAGAAACGGGGTGGGGGAGAGGAGAGAGGAGAGAAGGGGAGGAATGGAGGGTGAGAAAGGAAGTGGGAGAAAGGAAAAACAAAAATAGAGAAAAAGGAAAAACAGAAAGGAAGGAAGGAAGGGAGTGAGGAAGGTAGAGAAAAAATTATTTATTTTTTTATTCCAGAAAACCTACTCAAGTGCTAGAAGGTATCTAAAATCCTTTGTAGAATGAGGCAGGATATTAAAAATAAGAAAATACTCAATTTGGACAAAGAAAGGAAAAAAGATAAGTCAGAAATTGAACTGCTCTGGACCTAAAGGTTGTGGTAGACTTTTTTTCTTAATGGATCATTAAAAAAAGAAAACTATTTTTCATCAACGCCAGTGCTACATATTCCAGAATCATAGAACGATATTTCTCCCGCCTCCCAATCCCCAACTTTACTTAGAATAGCTTTCAAAATCCCACTGAAAACTCCTCATTCCAAATTCCGGGAAAGATATGAAACACCTGGCTCCCAGCTGCTGCGGGTGCAGGAGCAGCCAGCCCAGGGTGCAGGTACAGAGCCCACCAGGCATGTTTCCCCAGCAACTGTCCCTGATGACCTGTTGCACCATCCCCCAGGCTCTTTCCAATTACAGTCCAGAAAGTAAGGCTGAGATTAAACGCTCAACCGAATCATTTATTGATATCTAACCAAGGAAACATTTCCCTCTCCACATTCAAAACCTTGTTTCAACCCCCCACACCAAACTCCATTTGGAAAATATTGCTCAGAATACATTTCTGTAACATTATCACTTTTTAAGAACATTCATATAAGTAGCACAAATTGACAGTCTAGTTATCTAATTTTTAAAATGTACTTGAAAAGGCTATTTGCATCTGAGTTGTAGTATTTTCCAAAGTGAAATTTTGTGGTTTGATTCTTTATTAGAAGTGCCATTTATTTGTTTAATCTGAAACTTAAATACTAGAAAAAAAAGGAAAAAAACCAAGAAAGTGGGAGGGGAAAAATAACCTTGTTAATCTAGAACCCTCAGTGAATAAGCTCCTAGAAAGCCAAGTATTGGGAGGGGTATACCCTTTTAAGGAGCACACTTTTTTTTCCTTGTAAATTCCAACCCTTTTGAATGACTGCCTTTTAGAAAATGATCTATTCATTCTTTCACTCATTTGTTCGCTCAACAAGCAATCATGAAGGAGAGCCTCTGTGCCAGACTGTGGCGGGTAATGGAGGCGCACAGTCTAACAGGACAGATGGCAGCACCAATCAAAGTGCAATGGCAGGCACTGCCAGAGAGGCACAGAGAAGGGTACTTAGGTGAGACTGCAGGGTCTGTACAAGCTTCTTGTTCCAGGTGATACTGGTGAGGTTGAGATTTAAAGGATCAAAATGAGTTGCCAAACAGAGAAAAGGTGGCACCCAAGGAAGGGCCCCAGTCTGTATAAGAACAACTAACAGATGTTCAAAGCAAAAGAGCTAACACAATTGTGATCTAATTCTCACACAACTGTATCTGTATTTTTAAAATAAAGAAAAGTAAATATTGGTGGGCAATGACTAGATAATGATTAGAACCATAAAGTGAAAGAACTATAAATATCAACCATGTATGAAATGAAACTAGAAATCAATACCCAGACTGCAAGCACACTAAAGACTTCAATTCCTTCAATTTTCTTCATCAGAAGAAATTCTGCAGAGATAGAGCATTCTTATTCTTTACCAAATATGCACTATGTGTCAGGTGAGTTCAGACACTCTGCTAGGATATTTACAGTATTCATGACTATTCATAACTATAGGTCCAGTCTCTCTACTAGGGTATTTACAGTACTCATAACTATAGGTCCAGTCACTCTACTAGGGTATTTACAGTACTAGTAACTACAGGTCCAGTCACTCAACTAGGGTATTCACAGTACTCCTAACTATAAGTCTAGTCACTCTACTAGGGTATTTACAGTATTTGTGCCTACTGAGCCCAGACACTTTGCCATGCTCTCTGTGAGGATGGACTGTGACAGACTTCACCACTGTTGCATTTATTTTGCACCTAGTACATGCTGACTTGGAATGAATGAGAAGGAATAACGGGATGGAAATTTACGAACTCTCTCAGCTAGCCTTGAGTAGTCTTCTCTAGTGCTCTGAATGACAATCGTGTTCTGTTCCTGCTCAAAGTTCTTTGGTAGAACATTCTAGTCACAACAAAGTTCTAACATTGGTTCTGCTCCCAACTCGTTTCCTCTCTTTGGCATCCATGTGAACTTCAGCTTTTCCCTTTAAAATGGAATCACATTTATAACACTTAAAGAATTCCTGAAGAGCCTAAATAGTCATTTTCACCCTATGTGTTTTTTTCAAGAAGCAGGGTGACACTAAAATTGGACAGTAACATGTTCCATGGCGGTGGTGTTTCTCAAGCCAGTGAAGAAAGGAAAGCATCCTGAGCCACAGCCCTCGTTTTCAGGGAGACCGACAGGGAAGGATCTCCCTGTGATCCGCTTTCAGTCCTCTGAGGGCGCTGCCCAGACCCGGGCTCCAGCGTCTCTGTCAGCTGAGCAGGGCATCGACATAATTTAATTGTATTCCTTTCCTGCTCAAAAGCAATGCACAGGAGCATATTTTAAATGCCAAGGCCTTTCCAGTTATAAAATGGTCCACTCTCAGGTCTTAGTTTTCTGGCTGCTATGACAAACACCACACGGTGGGTGGGCTTAAACGATGGAAATGACTGTCTCAGGGTTTGGAGGCTGGCAGGCTTGTTTCCTCCCGGGGCCGGCAGCATTCCGGCTTGGGCTCCTTGGCTTGCCTATCGCATGGCAATGTCCTCTTCTTTCTCTTCCAGGTTTGGCTGACTTGTGGCTTCCTACTCCTTCCCATGGCTTCTCTGTGTCCAATTTCCTTTGCTTCTAAGGATAAGGCCCTCCCTCCTTCAGTCCTACTGCAGATGGGTTCATACCCAGAGGACCAGGGGTTGGGACCCGAGCCTTTTGTGGGGGGTGTATTTCAATCCCCAACAGCTTCCAAGAACCAACACTCACATGAAACCATGTAATTGCCTGTTATTGAAAAACTGCACATCAAGGTTTCTCTGCGGTTGTACACACAGACCTCTGCTTGCTTGCTTACTGTAAAAGTTGAGAGGCAAGACTTTTAAAAAGTCATAGTTTCTCTGAAAAGAGATGTGTAATATCTAAAACAGTTTTTCACATGAAAGAACCTTTATTTTTTCATTATTTTCCCTGCACACATATCCAACTTGACCATTCCCACTGCAGACTATGAAGCAGATTCCTGTGAATCCATAAGTGGAAATCCGTGGAGTCCATACTGTGGCACAGGGCTGGAGCCAGTTATGAATTTAGCAAACTTGGAATAAGCACCTGTTCCATGCCAAGCACTGCTCCAGGTGCTAAGGATATACCGTTCCTATCCTTCTGGAGCTCAGAGGCTAAGGGGGTAGAAAACACTCAGAAATCTAAGGTTCCACAGACGATGGTGAATGCCGCCGCAACAGAGGCCCTGGGGCAAACAGAGAGGATGGGAGAGACGTGGATGGAGCAGGAACTTTGAGGTCAGGGTCTGCTACCCAGCTCTGCCATTTTCTAGCAATTGCTGGGTCTCTCTGGGCCTGGATCTCCTCCTTGTAAAAATGGGGAAAACAAAACTGAGTTTATAGAGGGGAGTGAGGATTAGAGATGATACATAGGGAAGTCCTTGGCTCCTAGGGGTTTCTCAGTAAACCAAAGCCCAGGACAATCAGGGAAGGCTTCCTGGACAAAGTGGTGCCTAACTACTCCAGCTTCAGTAGGGTGATGCCAACAACAAACACCTTAAGTAACAATCAGACAACCCAATCTAGGAGGCCCCCCTTTGGCCCCTATTTTATTTTCTTTAAATTACACAGATTTGCTTACTTGTCCACTGTTCCTCTCCTGCTAAAATGTAAGGACCCTTTTGGTTCGTTTGTTTTCTTCATTTTTCTTTACCCAGAACCTAGCAGTAGGCTTGTTACACTGGCGGAACTATATGTTGGAAGAATGAACAAACTGACACCTCTCTAGTGATTTTTTATAGACCACAAAGTCTCATATACATTATTTCATATGATTCTACAATTCACAAGGATAGGAATTATTTGGTCATTCACTCCAATTTTAAAGATTGTAGAAATTCAGGCTCAGAAAGCGTGTGCCAAGTCCATACACACAGTCAAGCCCGGGACCCACGATATCAAACCCATGCCATTCCTGCCACACCACACCCCCGGGAGCCCCGGCTCTGAAGCCTCAGTGGAGACGTGATGGTGTAGCCAGGGCAAAGTCAATACTGACCTGCAGCCAACAGCCACCTTTGGGGCAGGTGCTGCTGGGAACCAGGAGTAGCCCAAAAGGAAAGGAAGCTGTTCTGCTGGCAGCAGGGGCTCCCAAATGGCAATTTTTGCCAAGAAAAGAAATTGAGAGTGAGTACAAAAAGAAGGTAGGGAAGTGTTATAAAGCAGCCTCCCCACCACCCGCACGGCAGGATGGTGAGTCTCACTCCAAGGCAGCCTGGGCAATGGTCTTCTTCCCAGAGGAGTGGCCTCCTTGGGGCCAGGCATGTGGGCCTGCTGGAACCCAGGGTCGTCAAGGCTCCTGACACTCCGGTGTGTATCCAGGAAAAACAGATGGGTTGGACTGGTGACAGCCAGCATGTCTGCTGGGGCAAAGGAGGCCAAAAAGAGAAGTGCTAAAATATGAAAAGGCTCGACAGAGAGGGGCTTTGGCAGTCTGAAGTGGGGACCGAGGAATGGAAATAAGGAACAAAATTGAAGAAAGTAGAGGTGTGGGCCTCGGGCTAGCAGAGCCATTACAAGTGGGTTTCATCGACTGCTAACCTGTGAGAGCAAATGTAAGTCTGGCAGCCTTTCGTGGTGACGTGCGTAATAATAAATAGAAAATAAATGGTACTTCTAAATGAAAGAAACAAGCATGGGTTGCCCCAATAACTGGTTCTAGGATCCCAGTCCAAGAGGTATTCTACAAGAAGGGGTAAGAAAAGAAATGGCCAGGGTGGGGGTGGGGGTGGAGAAGGGAGTGAGAGAAAGAATCAATGAGTACGAATGAAAGAAATCAAAGGAGATAGAAAGGGGGAAAGAACACATATGCACACTGGTGGGAACCCTAACTAAGTTACCATTCAAATGAGGTCTCTGACAGCACTTTGAAAATGTTAATGCCCCTTACAAATATAAGGGAGTATTACTATTGTTATTCAAACAACTGAACATTGTTGGATGATTATTCATTAGCTACCAGGATTCCGAGGCAGCCCTCCACTCCACACCCCCATGGGCAGCTCCTGAATTTGATATTCAAAAACACCCTTACTGATGGAGCTAAGGTCTTAGAAGGTGGAATTTAAGGAAGAAACCAAGGATGACAATGCAGTCTATCCACAGTGAGGATATTTGCAGTCTGCCCTCAGGATAGATGCCAGAGCTCCTATTCACAATCTTTTGCAACCACCTCACAGGCTGCAAAATGCCTTTGTTCAGAAATGAGCAACCCAGCCTCTCATTTCTGCACACCAGGCCGTCTGTCTGCTCGTCTTACTTGGGGCTCCACAGCAATGTAGCATCTGAAACTGGGCTTCAACCTGCCTTCCCGAAGTGCTGTCCCCTGACAGAGAGTGACCCTCCGAGTCATCCACCCACAGGTGCACTTGCTGCTGATGGTTTGTGATTTGCCACAGAAGTACATTATTAAAAAAAAAAAACATGTTAGCAAATAGAAATGCAATCGTAGATCCTATTCTAGACGTCTTTTAGACCCGCTCATATTCCATTTCATCGTTGGCTGTCATATCGTCATACACACTCGAGATGAAAGAGCTTGAGAGGCAGCGGGTCTCCCTTTCTCCTGGAGAAGGCAGCTCAACGAACAGAATGAGCCCTGGATGTCAAAAGACCTGGGTTCGGGTTGTATGACCCTAAACCAGTCATTTAACCCAACTGGAAGAATGTGAAATCAGAAGGATGACCCTGTACCACAGGGTTGCTGAGAAGCAAATTTAAAGAGCTCTAAACAAAAGCATGAAAAATTAAAACTGTAATGCAAGAATCCCTTTTGCAAGAACCATGTTAGTTATCACCCACCCTCTGCTTTAATCTTCACCTGATACTGCAGGAAGGTGCTTTCTCAGGCAGATGATTCCACTGTTAGGAAGTCTGCTGGCTTTTTAATAATCTCGGAACCAAAACTGCCACTGGCCTGTCTGCCTCCCCCCACAGGGCTGCCTCCTCCATGCTGTCCTCACCCCTGGTAAATCAGTGTATTTCAGCTGGCGCTGCTTAGATAGTAAGCTCTTACACAAGAATTGATGGAATTCATCTACAGTGAAACACAACTCCAATACTGAACCTATCCTTGTTTGATGTTAAAATATGTTGCAGAGGAAGAGCTAAAAAGCTTTAAGTAAAAATATTACAAGACAGCTCAACCTTCACAGTCACCTCACAGGTTGATAATGTAACCAAGAAGTTAGGATTTTAAGAAAATGATTATGATTACTGAATCATTATATAGATATTTCTCTTTCCTTCCCAGTATATAATAGCCAGAGTGAAATACCTGAACCTGCTGAACTGTAATCCAGTCATGATCTCTGATAATGACTGTAAAACTATCTAGCCTTTATGTTGTGATTGCAAAACCTTGTGACTGACCCTCACTTGTACCCATTTTATTTGGTTTTTTCAACTTTAGTGTCTTACGATCACTAAAGACAGCTCCTAGTGTTTATTACTGAAAGGGCTTGAGTCAGCCCAGAATTAACCCACCCCAATTCAAGTCTATCTTGATAGAGCTGGATCTAACCAAAATGGGCCTGCCTGACACGTGCAGTAAATTAGACTTAAACCCATAAATGACTTATACCTCATTATAATACTAAAAATCACGCCCATCATATTAAGGCCATCATTTTCTTACTGTGCTGGTTTGAATCTGTTATATACCCCATAAAAGTTCTTTTAATTCACTCTTGTGGGGGCAGACTTATTGTGGGTAGGATCTTTTGATTAGGTTGTTTCTATGGAGATGTGACCCACCCTATGGTGGGTGGAAACTTTTGATTAGATTATTTCCATGGAGGTGTGACCCCACCCATTCAAGGTGGGTCTTGATTAGTTTACTGGAGTCCTTAAGGGAGCTCAGGGGCTGACACAGACCCAGATGCTGGGAGATGCAGACAGAAAGACATTTGGGGATGCTAAGCTAAGAGATGAAGCCCAGAGTTCGCCCTGAAGAAGCTCAGATATGTAATCCAGAGTTTGCCCTGGGAGAAACAAGCCCAAAGGCATTTTGGAGAAAGCTGCTGAAACTAGAAGCCCAACCCAGGAGAGAAGGTTCAGCAGAGCCAGCCAAGTGCCTTCACATGTGACAGAGGAACCCTGGATGCCATTGGCCTTTCCTCAGTGAAGGTGTCTACCTCTCGATGCCTTAATTTGGATGTTTCCACAGCCTTAGAACTGTGAATAAATTTGTGAATAAATCCCCACTGAAAAAGCCAATCCATTTCTGGTATATTGCATTTCGGCAGCTTTAGCAAACCAGAACGCTTACATACGTTCTGTGACTGAGGATGTAACCAATCTGCACGTGCTCAATAATCAGATCATCTCTAACCGCATCATCTTGAGCACTGTACTCTTTATCCTAAAACCTGCCCATCTTTTGATACTATAAAACTATCAGAATTACTGCAGTTCGGGCAGACAGATTTTCAGGCCATGCCGAGCAATAAACCCTTTCTCTCTTTGAAACCCCAGTGTTTCAGGAATTGGTCATTTGAGCACTTTGGGCAGAGAACCCACTGCTTTTCATTGGTATCAGATAATATTCCTAAAACTCTTGCTTCCAAGTTTCCGGAATGTCAGATAGTAACAGCCCCCACACCTGCACCCAGCTCTTCCGCAGCAGCCCCTCCTGAGTAACAAGGGGGTGGCACCTGTGACAGCCTGGGTATAAGCCAATCGCCAGTGTCACACGTTTAGAGTTAGGCGTCACTTTAATTGATTATTCTTTAATTCATCTGGATTAAAAAAGTACAGAAACATATTAGAAAAGACTTAAATGTAAAGAGAAATAAGAAGTAATCATCAGGCCTTTCCCATCCTGGGTGAGGCCGGCTGCCCGGTGCCGAGGGACCAAGTCAGACAGGAGTGGCCCATGCTCTACCACGGATGCGGCGGGGAAGGAGGCTAAGCTGCCCTGTTCCAGAATCCCCCACCAGTCTCCCTTCTTCCCACCCACCCCTGCTTCACACCTACCACCACGGAGGGAAACCACTGGAAATGCACCCTGATGCATAGGCTACTGCAGTCCTAAGAGGAGAACAAACACCTCCAGCTGCACTCTTCACACATGCAGTGCCAAGGACCAATGCATGCACCTCAGTTTAAGACAGCACTTCTAACATTCCTATCTGATGTAATAAGAATAATTTCCAAAATTACCAATATAGCTTATTAGTACAGAGAAAGAACGGTAAAATTTCTGAAAATAGTGAAACCAGCGATGGGGAGAGAAAGCTACCCTACATTTAAAAGAAAAATGTTCTGAGAGGGAAAAGGAAATATAAACTATAATTGGTATTTTTACCATCCTTTACAGACTTAAAGTCTGTGTTAGTTCAGGAACAGAAGCATATACATTATATAGGTTGGATTGCTCATAAAGTATCATGTTTAGTATACTACATTTAAAAGCATGTTCAGACCATAACTATAAGATTAGTTGAAGTGTTATGGACTTAAAATTTTTCTCTACTCTCTTCTGCAGATCTCAAGGACCAGTGCAATCCAGGTCTCAGGTTTCCTCCCTCCCAAAACCTACTGGTCTGCCTTTACTTCTCTCTCTCTCTCTCTCTCTCTCTCTCTCTCTCTCCCTCTCCCTCTCCCTCTCTCTCTGTCTCTAAGGTAAGGACTCCTGACAAGTCTACATTCGCATCTGCACAGCCTCTGGCTGATGACCACTAGGTCCAAACCCCTCTTGAGCTCATTAGCCTCCGGGGCATCGTCACCTGAAGATACGGACAAGCATGTAGGTGTGCCTCTACACGTGCACCTACAGGCATATAATCTATGAAATTAAATCGGTCTTCTTGCCTCGTGGCCCCTCGTCTCTGGCAATGTGCCACCATGCGGCCACACAATTGTGGAGTCACCTGTGACCACTTTGCTATTTCTTACCCTCAATGTCAGGTCAACATCAAGTCCTGCCAATTCTACCTTCTAAATATCTAAGATCCCATCCTGCTGTCACCTCCTGGGCTCGGCCCTGATCATTTCTTTCCTGGACTCCCATGACAGCCTCAGCTGGTTTACTACCATTCTTCTTCATTATGTCAGAGTAATCTTTCCAAAATACAAATTTGATCATTTCTCATCTCTGCTTAAATCCTGTAGCAGATCTCCATTCTTCGGAATAAACCACACGCTGCTTAGCACCTGGGAACTGGCCTCCAGAGACTTCTTCAGCCCCACCTTTGGCCTTCCCCCTCTCCTCCAGCCCCTTTGCTGCAGCCCTAGCTGGACTATTCGGACTTTCTCAAAATTTCATGCTTTCTCCCCCTTCCAAGTCTTTTCCAAACCCCTCTATCTCCATGGAACACTCTCCCTCTCTTCCCCTGGCCGACTTCTACCACTATCCTTCAAAGCTCAACTCAGTGTTATTTTCTCCAAGAAACAACCACTCATCACTGCCACTAAAAGCTGGGTTAGGGGTCCTCCTACACATGAGGACACCTTGTCTGCTTACCCTTACCACAGCACTTAGGACGCCACTTTGCAAGCACCCACTGAAGCGGCCCCTTCTCCGTGAGACCTAGAGCTCCTGGAAACAGGGACCAAGCCCTGCAGTGCTGGTATCCTCAGCACCTGCACTTGACCCAGCACGAAGCAGGCTCTCCATGAATGTGCTGAATGAACAACCCTTTCTAACTTCCAAAAGTATGGCCCACAGACCCCTGCAAATCCCTGGGACCCTCTCAGGGGGTCCGTGAGGTCAACACTATTTTCATAGTAATACCACGATGTCATCTGCCTTTGTCACTGTGCTGACATTTGCACTGACAGCGCCAAAAGTGAGGTGGGTTAACTACAGTGCCTCGGCACGAGTCCAGACCATTCACAGTAAAAAAGGCTGGTTTCCTTTAGGCAGGTCTTTGACAAAGCTATGAAAACACATTAATTTTATTAAATCTCAACCCTTGAGTAAATGTCTTTTTAATAATCAATGGGACAAAAAGGAAAGGAAGCCTAAGCACTTCTACAGCATATCAAAGGACAACGGTATCTGACGGAAAAGCACTTGTGCAACTGAGCTGTGAGCTGAACTAGCTGCTTTTTTTCCATGGAACATCATTTTTATTTGAAAGAACATCTGACTGACAAACTGAGGTTATTCAGACACCAATCACTTTCTCAAAAATGAACAAAGTGAGCCTGTCACTTCAAGAAAAACGATTGATGGGGTTTGCTGCCCATGATAAAATTTGAGCTTTCAAGAGAAAAAGACAACTTTGGAAAACTTGTATCTGCCTCTGCTAGCTTGACAGCTTCCTATTACTTAAAAGACTTTTTTGATGATACTGTTGGTGACATTAACCAATGTGATTTTTTTTATATTATATAATGAACTGTGTCACATTTGGAAGATCTGACAGTGAAAGCTGTCATCTTTTTTCACTGAGTGCTTAACTCAGTATTTTTCAAGTGACCGATGTATGACATTACAAAAGCATGCACGGGTCAAAGACCCATTTGAATGCAAGATAGAGCAAAGGGTTGAGAACTGTCCTTCTGGAACAAGTTGACACTACTCTGCAGTGCCAAACTGAAGGACCTGGAGTGGAAAACAGTCGGGCACGAAACTTCCTTCTGTTAGGAAACCGGTGGCATGCCCCAGCGCTTTGAAATGTATCTTTACTTGCATCTGACAGCTGTATCACTTCATCCTAGGCTTTCCTATTTCAAATGAAGCAAGTTGGACCAAACTGAGAGGCAGTGTGGATGAGGAGAAAACCGGGGGACCAGGAACCCCAAGAACCACGCTCCCGTCTTCTCCCTGCCCTGGCTCACCGGGCAAGCTGAGCACAGCACTCACCCTCTAAGACTCCCAGAAACTTTACCTGTGGCACAGGCAGTATCTGTCTGCCTGCGTCAATGTTTGAAGATCAAATAAAATATGCACGAAAGTACTTTCCACCAGGTCTCTGTCCACTGGGGTCCCCCGAGCTACCCCTCAGTTTTCACTCCATAGCAAATGAAGGCGGATAAAGAAAGTCAGTGGAATAAACACCATACTGAGAATAAACTGGGAAGGCCAGAATGAAGAAAGAGGACAAAGTACAAGTAAAACATGTTTAAACATTTGTGCTATGAAGTATCAGCAGTTATCATTTTGGAAGCACTTGCTTCACAAGAACTCTCCACATTCTTGCTACTGTCAGCTTGCTATTTTCTAGGAACCACTTTTTATCGTTAAGTTTAACACAAAAAGCTCATCTTACAAGCATCTCTGCAACAGAATCACTCCTGGTGCCAGCCAAACGTTTCTCTTTAAAATCATAAAGAAGATGAAGAAATCTTTCAAACACCCTAAAAACCCTCTTAGCTTATGAAAACCCAACAAAGAGTAACTCAGAAATTGTCTTCCATTGAATACTTATAAGCTATTCTACCAATCTCCAGTTCTGCCATCGAATCAAAATTGTTCTCCCAGACTGCAGAAAGTATTGTAAAGAGCTGCTACAATCTGGCTATCTAAAATAGATCATTCATCCCCATTTTAACAAAATCAAACAAAAAAGAAACCATTGTCTATAGGAGGAAAACAGATCAATTACAATTTTCTCTAAAATAATCAATGCTAATAGTCACACAATAGGAGGTGGGTATCATAACCGTATTAGAGGGTACACAGTTCTGAAAAACCAAGCCTCACAGATCTCAGTTTATGCTCAAGCCGGGAGCTGTGGGTTGTGCAGAAAGGCTCCAGAACTGAACAATCCAAGGTTGGAAGACTGGTTCTGTAATTCCCTGGGTAAGTTGCTTTGCCTCTCTAAGCCTCAGTCGTTCCATCTGTAAACCTGATGCAGCCCTACTTACCTCCTTGAGATCACTGCAAAGAGCACATACACCCAGCCTAGAGTCTGACTCACACAGGGTTTGTCGTTGCTTAGTCTACTCGAGACCCACTTGCCTGACAACACCCTCGCAAGACCATCCCCTAGAGGTGCATTTGGGGTGCAACTCCCCACAGGGAGTCAGCTCAGCTGAGCTACCTGCCCCATGTCAAATCAAGCTTCAGCAAGCCTCCCGTGCCTCTTCTGTAAAATAGCTCTAACACTACTGCATTTTAACACAATCCATTGTGTAAACACAATCTTTTGTTTTATACAGTGATAACCTATTAATTTTTAAAAAAATGCTTTACAAGGAAATTTGTTCCTCGACTTTCTTTTCAGGTTGTTGTTTTTTTAAGAATGTCTCTTTTAAGATGACGTTTAGTCCAGAATCCTTTTAGGCTCTTTATTTCTTTATGTTTATATGAAAATGACAACAGATTTACCACCCCTTTCATTTGGTGTCAACTCTTAGCAGTTACAATAAACATAAAACGCTGTTGGAGGATATAAATGTAACAAACTCATGGGCCTTCATCATCATTTTAGATCCTGGGCTTTGAATGTGCAGTGCCTTGAAGCTGCTGGCCATGGCTTGCTGAGAAAGTTGCTCTGCAGGCAGTGTGCTCTGCAGCTGCCTCGAGCACCGGCAACCTCACCATGGATGTGAAAGAGATTTTTAGGCCAGGTTTTCTGGAACATAAAAATAAATATTCAATTTGTCCAAACTAACGTTGAATTCCATTTTAGTTTTGATGACATCATTGGCAGTCATTGATTTGAAAGTGATGTGTGATCTGCAAAGTTTACAGTCTTTTCACATTTCTTTATATTTGAATAGTTATTTTTGTCAGTCCTGATAATCCATCAGATTATCTTTTCTAAATCAAAAATACATAAATGTATATGCTACGGCATTTGAATTTTTGCCTTGAAGACAATGATTTAAAAACAAAAAAGCTAAGCAGTTGTTTTATTTTTTTTCCACCTTAAATTACAAGCCAGTACTTCCAATGATTGCACAACTTGTGATGATACTGTATGCCATTGATTATATACTTTGGATGGATTATATGGTATGTGAGTATATCTCAATAAAATTGCATTTAAAAAAAAAAAAAGCCAGTACTTCTCTTGCATGAGATTGGCACTTGTACTCCCTCATCAAAAAACACAAAATTGTCAGGGTTGGTATTTTGAGCCAGGTGAACAAAACTACCCATAATCCTTCTGCTCGGCATAACAAAATTAATCATCTTTCTTCAAGAAAGGTAGCTAACAAGGCACTTGCTTTCAAAGGGCGGCACCTAATTTATTCAGCCTTAAGGAGAAAGATGCATAGCTGACAGAATGCGGAACAGATTTTTTGGCAGAATAAATGAGAGATTCTTTGGCTTATGGTCCCTCTGCCCAATTTCCACTTTATTAGCAATGCATCAGAGAAGAGAATTAAAATGCTTAGAAGAAACACCTTATAGGTTCATTTGCATTTAAAACCATTTGGGAAAATTTAGCTAAAGAAAAGTATATTGTCATAAAGCAGTTGGGTAACTGAGATGCTGGCCACTGGGAAACTCCAGACTATTGGGAGACTCTTTTCAAAGGGTTATATTCTTTCCTTGACTCCTGAAACTTTCAACAACCCTGCTGGGAAGCTTGCAACCCTCTCCCCATCCCCAGAGCTTCAAACCTCCCTAAATCCTGACACACCAGTCCTCTTTGGTGTGGAAGCCTCAGCTGTCTGGCGAGAGATGAGGGACAATGCACACTGGGAGGTGCCTTAAACAATGCAGAAGGGTCACGGCAAGGTTTACAGCAGGGCAGAAGTTGACAAACATCCTAGTGCTACTTGGTTTGTCCAAAAGACCAGATGGTTTGTAAGCCACTACGTCAGCCTTTCAGGGACTGCTTCCAGTTCCAAAATGTCAAAAAAAGAATCATTGCCTGCATCTTGCCTAAAACCAAAATTTTTTTTTAAATTTAGACTAGAGAACACTCACTTGATTGACTTTCTTTTTCAGTCTACACCCAGATGTTTTGTTGTCATGAAGACATGGCCTTGTAAATGCTCTTGGGCACCAACGCATGACAGGCACACACACACTGGCAGTCGTAACTATGGGGGGGGAGAGGGTGCCCCACAGCTTCCCGGCACCACGGACAATGACAGCAAGCCAAAACCAGCAGCACTGCACCTCTCTGTCGAACAGATCCCAACAAACATCTGTCATTCACTGATGAAGCCAGATGAAGCACCAATGACCACAATAGGCTTTGCTCGTGGGGACTTCAGAGATGGCACAATAAGATAAGAATACAAGGTGAAAGCCATGAGAGATGGGGGAAACACCACGGCAAGATCCCAGACGGACATATCTGGAGGTGGGGGTTGGAAAAGAAGAATTGGGAACTACTTCACCATGTGGTCAGAGAGAGTTCTGCAGTTCCCCAAACACCGTCACTTAAGACTTGAAGGATTAGGAACCCCGTTTTATGGCACAGGAAACCAAGGCACGATGAGGTTTCATGACATGTCCAAGGTATCTGAACAACAGCTACTGCTTCGTCCAAATTGGAATTCAAAAAATAGGTGAGTCCCAGAGGGAGAAATTTGGTTCAAATCAACAAATAATTTTGAGAGCCTATCAAGGTGGCAGAATAGGACAAGCCCTAGGCTTAGAATGTGCAGATGCAGTGTGGCACGTCCCTGGAAAGGCTACTTAGGCCTCACATTGCTGATCTAGCAAAAAGGCCAACACCAGCTGTTCCACTGAGCAGCTAGAAGGACTAAGAGAGAACCTACAACCAAGTTATAAACTAGAGACGATTCAGCAAACATCAAGTTGAACCGTTAACTATTCACAAGAGCAGGGCCATGCCTGGTTATGAGCAGACAGGCAATTGAGTCGACCGACTGAATGAAGGAAGGGAGGCACCTGTGAGTTTAGCAGAGTCAGCAGACTCTCCCTGAACCCTTTTTACTCAGGACACATGCTGCCACGGTGGTCTGGCTGCCTGGCGCTGTGGGCACCTGGCTCCTCCTAGAGGACACGGTGACAGTGAACGTGGCATGACAGCCCACAGTTCCCCCAGGCGCTCCATGGGTTTGCTCACGAATGCAGCTCCAGTGTTGGCCAGTGTCCAGAGGTCTCAGACGGCAGGAAAGGCCTGCCAAGCAGCGTCACGGGAGCCACCCAGGAACTGGCCTGAGGACAGGGCCAGCTTGGTCATCAGGCCAGACCAGTCCACAAACCCTGCAATCAGACTGTGACTCGAGAACAGAAACACAGGGCACACAGCCCCAGAAGGGATGGGGGCAGCACCCCATAATCACACTCAAAATTACTTAGACAGAAAAACAGAACGGTCATACTAAAAGGAAGAACTATGAACCATGGAAAACCACATGCTTCAAGTCAGGGGAGATTTTTCCACCAAATGATTTCAGATCAGGTCAAGTCTTAGTAACAAATGAGTTCCCAAAAGCATTGGGTTTTCAGAGCTTTCCGGACGTTGGAGCCCGGTTAAGGCCCTGCAGGCCTGGCTCAGAAATCGGTTCTCCTTCAGGGCTGCTGGATCTCAAGTCATCTGAGATTAACCCCACACTGGGGAAGTATCCAGCAAACAGGCAGAGAAGCGGCCAGGGCCCCAAGGGTGCCTACTGGGGCGCCTGCCCCAGCGCTGGGCACGACTTCTGGGCATATTGTGTTTCCTCCCGTATTTCAGCCAGAATGGAATGGAAAACCATGTGGGCAAGGTTGTGCTACTGCAAAGTCAGCACTTTCCCCGCCCCTTTAAGAGACATCACGTTGTGATTTGAGGATTAAAAAAAAAAAAACAAGGCCAAGCCACTTTACCCAGGATGAAGAACAAGGCCAGTTTAGTAAATACAATATTTAATCAGATAAGGGAATTTTAAGAAAATGATACATGGAGTCTTGTAAATAATCTTGTAATGGCTCATGTTTTTTATATTTTGATTTTTGAATGTCAGGTTTTCATAAAGCAGGGTATGCCTATAAATAACTTTCATGGTTCAGGAGAAAAATATTTGTGGAACAAAAGAGGCAACTATATTGTATTTCCTTTTTAAATAAAATGCTCTTCTAAAGGTAGATTATTGGATCAAAGTGGTTGCTAATGTAAAGACAACAAATAAAAGGCAACATGGTACAGTTCCAAGGACCCTGGATTTTTGTCCGGACGCCTGTGTTCAAGCTCTGTCACTTAACTGTTCGGTCTGGGTTACGTTACTTAACATCCGTCAGCCAATCTAAGCATCTGTAAAATGAGGGTGATAAAAAGCGTTTTACTCACTTTACACTTTGTGAGAATTAAATGAGAAACATCTGTGAAGAGCCTTTAAAAACTACAAAACATAGAGTGGAAATTGTTTTACACTGGAATAAATTTTTTAAGGTCAGTAAATGAGATGAAAATAGATAAGTCAAAATTACTCTTGAAAAGGAAACAAAATAAACTTTCAGTGGCTGAGAGCTCAAATAGAGTTGAGAGGTCAATCTGGAGGTTATTCTTACGCATTATACAGCTATTCCTTTTTAGTTTCTAGTGTATTGGAAAAGCTAGAAGGAAATACCTGAATCTGTTGAACAGTAATCCAGCAGACTTGATTCCTGATGATGACTGTATAACTATATAGCTTTTATTGTGTGACTGAGTAACAGTGAAAACCTGGTGACTGACACTCCATTTAACCAGTGTATAGGCAGATGAGTAATAAAAAATGACAAAAAATATAAAAATAATAGGGGGTATAAGGGGTATGGAATGCTTTGGGTGTTCTTTTTATTTCTTTTTTATTTATATATATATTTTTTCTTTATTTTGGAGTAATGAAAATGTTTGAAAATAGATTGTGGCATTGAATGCACAACTATATGATGATACAGTGAGCCACTGTGTATACTTTGGATGGATTATATGGTGCATGAGTATGTCTCAATAAAATTGCATTAAAAAAATTTACACTTGAACAATTCCTTAAATAGTCCACAGTGCACAGCACACATGACTTTGTGTTAAACGGACCACCTCTCAATAAATCCTTCCAATGACAGGACAGATTACTGCTTCTTAGGTAGAACTCAGAGACTGGACACTGTGCACATGCTGACCATGTGGAACAAAGTAAGTAAGTAAATACAACAAAATAACATAGACATGGCTTTTCACCAAGTATGTATATGAATATGTATAATTCATGAATATTGAGTTCACACGCTCTGTTTCCAATCTATAATAAATAGTGTGAGCTATTTTATTCTCAACAATGGGGAAATATTTTTGGTAATACTAAAACACTTATAAGGATCAGGGAGTTCTCTCTTTGCCTTTCACAACAATTTCCACTCTAGTATTTTAGAGTTCCAGAAGGGAAGGTGGAGGTTAAAACATGGGCATGTATAACACAGCTAATCTTGTCATGGACAATGTCTGTAAATTAAGTGTACAAATATTAAGAAAAGTTCTTTCATGAACTAGAGCAAATGTACGACATTATTATAAGGAGATAATAATAGGGGGGTAAATGGGGAAAAAATGTACCTATTGCAAACTATGGACTATAGTTAACAGTAATATTTTAATACTCTTTCATCAACAGTTAACAAATGTTCCACACCAACATTATGGGTCAATAATGGGGGGATAAGAGGTATGGGAGGATTAGGGTTTTCTTTTTTATGGCGGAAGTGCAGTTTAGAGTTGTAGGGTCCTAATGGGGAAAGACCAAGCAACCCTGGAGTGATTTCCAGAGGGATGAGCAGCCTTTCAAAATGGAAGCATGAAGGAGGTGAAGATTTATAAAGCAGGCTTATAGAGGCACAGCAATTCTTAGCCTGGTGGAGCAGCCATGCACAAAATAAGCAGAGGGATGCGGTAAAACCTCAGACCCAACATTTATGGGATGCCTGGGACACATCAGGAACGAGGGCAGATCAATACAGCTGCAACCGTCATGACAACAAGACGGCGACAATTATAACCAGACATTAACAGCTTGATTGAGGCAACCACTGGGCCTGACCTCTCCTGCTTTCCCTCCAGCCCTGCCATCCACTCCTCTCTCCCTGTCCTCTGGGCCGGGGTGCTGACTGCATGGACTGCACTCACAGCTCGGGTGCTCTCCGGCTTCCAGCTGGGTTTCCCCAATGGGCTGCAGCATCAGCAGATCAGAGGCACAGAGGGAGGGGGAGGTCAGGGCACTGACCCCTCCCCAGCTTCTACATGCAGGGTCACCACCCTCTCTGAGCCCAGATCTGGTAACTGCCCCGTCAGGCCCGGTACCTGTCCTGGGCACTGTTCCATGCCCGTGGTCTCCCCACATCCTGCAAACAGGGCCTTTATTAAATGCTCCCTGAACTGCCCAATTTGAATACCATCTGTCTCCTGCCAGGACTGTGACCCAATCACCTCACTCAATCCCCACGACCTCCCCTTATTAGAGCTGAGGAAAACTGAGGCTGGGAACAAGCAAGCACTTTATCCATGTTCACACAGTGCTCTTATTAAAGGCAGAATCCAGATGTCAACCCCCGTCTGTCTGTCCTCAGAGCCCATGCTCTTTTTGCTACCTCTGGAAAAGTGCTCTGCCTGTAGAGTACAGAGGATCTTGAAGACAATGCACGTCATCTTTTGCACTATGTCTCTGGAGTTATTCATTTTTGACAAGTCCGGCAAATAAGAGGTTCCAACCAGATGTTTGTGTCAGCTGATTGTGCTAAACGTGCCACAGCGATCTTTACAAAAACAAAAACTCAGAGATATTCCAAGCCTTCCAATCCACTTCCCTCCAAAATTGTGGGTCCTACATCTGCTGTTTCTTTTCTTGGATTCTTAGCCAGTTGAGAGAGAATGATGGTTACTGGTGATCAGAAGACACGTGCCAGGGAATTTCACTACCAAACATATGCCCATCATTTTTTTAAGCTGCTCTAACTTTTCTTCTACCTCCCCCATTGCTAAAAGAGCCTCAAATTGCCTCCATTCCTTGCTTGCCTGAGTGGTCCTTGTTGCTCCAAGCTGGGTATAAAAGGCAGCTCAGAGATTGCACCCCATTTCTGAATATCCTGTGCTATCTTTCTCAAGTCCTGCCTGTACTGGCTTTAGCTTAGGGAAGGAGCAGACTTTTTGCACAGGGATTCCAGAGATAAGAACCTTGGACTCAGACCCGGGCTGGGTGGAGATGAGCACAGTGCCCGTGGGAGCAAGCTGGTGACAGCCAAGTACATAAGGGTAATTATCCCACTCCCGGATGTGGGTGTGAACCTTTCATTAGATGTTGTTGGATTAGGGTTCTGTAACTTCATGAAACCACTGCTTTTAAAAAGGGTTCTGAGCAAAGAAAATAAGACCAGTGAAGAAAAATGAAAAGAACTACAACTGTTTAGCAGAAGGGAGGTGAAGAAGAAAAACAAGGAAAAGAAAACTGAAAGTTTCATTAACACCAGGTTACAGCAGACAGAATGGACTACAGAGAGAGAATGCTAAGACGTTCTAAGGAGTAAATGAGCAGACTGAAATCACCATTTAACACTTCCATTCTGAAATGACTCACTCTTTTGTTCGGAGGGCCTACAGGGTCAAAAGGGCCGGAAGTTGTCCTCCAGGAGCTGCTAGTCTAGAGGGAAGTTCATGGTTTGCTCAGCAGTGAGATCCACGACGTGAGGCTCTGGGGACAAAGAGTGAATTGCACCTAAATGCACAGGGAAGGCTTCCTGTGGCACGTGAGCTGGGTTTAAAGGATGAGGAGTTAGTCGTGTGAAGGAGGAGTGGGGAAGACAAGAGGGCCAGGATGTGAAGATACGTGTAAAACAGCCTGGCACATTTGGAAGCTACAGGAAGTCCAGGATGGCTGGACCGAAGGGTAACTGGGAAGAAAGGATGCCACTCGATCAGGGAAGCAAGCAGGAGGTGGGTCACAAACAGCCAGTCCTGTGCCCTGAGAGCCATGGGGAACCCGTGAGAGACTTTCGGCAATTCACAGATGACTGAGAAATTTCTGGATTAGAACATTTTCCAGTTTTCTAATGCTGCCGTTATGCAAAATACCAGAAATGTATTGGCTTTTATAAAGGGGGTTTATTTGGTTACAAATTTACAGTCTGAAGGCCATGAAAATGTCCAAATTAAGGCATCAACACAAGTATACCTCAACTGAGGGAAGGCCAGTGGCGTCAGGAAAACCTGTCAGCTGGGAAGTGGCTGGCGCCTGCTGATCCCAGGTTGTCTGACAGCTCTTTTTTCAGCTCCTGTGCGTTCTTCAAAATGTTGCTCTTGGGTGTTTTGTCTTCTCTTAGCTTCTCCGGAGCAAAGTGCCAGCAAAAGTCTGCTTTCAATGGCCGTCTCCAAAATGTCTCTCTTGGCTGTAGCACAGAGCTCCTTCTGTCTGAGCTCTTATAGGCTCCAGTGATTTAATTAAGACCCATACTGAATGGGTGGGGCCACACCTCCATGGAAATAGTCCAATCAGAGTTATTACCCAAAGTTGAGTGGGTCACATCTCCATGGTAACAACCCAATCCAAAGGTTCTAACCTAATCAAGACTAAATATGTCTGCCCCTACAAGATTGCATCAAAGAACATGGAGCTTTGGGGGACATAATATATCCAAACCAGCACAGAATGGGTTTGTATGGTGTGAAGTGGAGGAAAATATAAGACCATGAAACCTGTTTAGAGACACCTGCAATAATCCAGGGGAATAAGAATTCAGATCTGAAGGAGTAATTTGCATGTGGCCTCCCCTAGAAGCAAGGAACAGATTGAAAAGGTCTCCTAAGCTCCCCATCATCCCCATCTTGTGATCTATCATTCACTAACCAAACAGTACTGAGTACTCAGCTACCCTGGGGACAGGGGAGCCAGAATGCTTGGATTCAAGTCCCAGCTCTGAAACATATTAGCCAGGGGACCTTGGGCAAGTTACTTCATCTTTCTTTTTTTTTTTTTTTATCCTTACATTTTATGCATTTGCCTTTTAGATCCTGTAGGAAGTAAAAAGTGAAGTCACAAACCAAAAATACCATAGTACTGGCATTTATATTTACCCTCGTTGCCACCCTTATGAAGGATCTTTATTTCTTCATCATTAGATTTGTTGTCTATTATCCTTTCCTTTCAACCTGCAGAAATCCCTTTAGCATCTCTTGAACGGCCAATCTAGTGGTGATGAACTCTCTCAGCTTTTGTTTACCTGGAAATATTTTAACTTCTTCCTCATTTTTGAATGAAAGTTTTGTTGGATATAGAATTCTTGGTTGGCAGTTTTTGGCTTTCAGTGCTTTAAATACGTCATCCCACTGCCTTTTTGCCTCCAGTTTCCAATGAGAAATCAGCACGTGATCTTACTGAGGTTCCCTTGTATGTGACCTGTTGCTTCTCTCGTGACTTTCAGAATTCTCTATCATTGGTATCCGACACTTTGACTAAAATATGTCGCAGTGTAGATCTATTTGGGTTTATCCTGTTTGGAGTTTGCTGAGTATGTTGGATGTGTTTATTCTTATCTTTCGCTAAATACGGGAAATTTTCAGCCATTATTTCTTTGAATATTCTCTTTGCCCCTTTCTCTCTTTCTTCTCCTTCTGAGACTCCCACAATTGTATATTGGTACACTTGATGGTGTCCCACAGGTTGCTTGACCTCTGGTTCACTTTTCTTCATTCTTTCTTCCTTCTGCTCCTAAGACTAGATGATTTCAATTGTCTTATGTTCATGTTCTGTGAACTTCTTCAATCCTGCCAGCTCCAATCTGCTGTCAAAGCCCTCTGGGGAATTTTTCATTTCTGTTACTGTGGTCTTCAGCTCTATATGGTTAATAATTTCTATCTCTATATTGATATTCTGTGTTCATCTGTCATTTTCCTAATTTTCTTTATTTCTTTGTTCATATTTTCCTTTAGCTCTTTGAGCATATTTAGGACCATTTGTTTAAAGTCTTATTCTGGCATGTCCCAAGTCTGGTCCTCATCACTGACAGTTTCTAACACTTTAAAATCTTATCCTTTGCCTAGGCCAACACTCCCTGTTTCTTTATCTGTTTGTAATCTTTTGCTAAAACCTGGACATTTTGATATTTTAATGTGTTACCACTGGAATTCAGACTCTCAGGTGTCTTTTCCTTAAGCTTGTATAGTGTCATGACATTACTTTCCTTGAATGTCAAGAGTTAACGAAAAAAAAAAGGAAGAAGAAAAAAAGAAAACACCTTTCCCACCTTTGCAGATTGAACTGTGCTAGGGCTCTCCTTCAGGGCGTATCCCTAGAAAGAGTTTTGAGAACAGCCAAAGCATAGGGGCCTCCCTGCATGTGTCTCGTCTTGGGCACAGGCATGTGGCCCTAGGAATTCTCCTGTTTACACAGATACAAATGTCCCATCTTCCCTAGGAACCAGTTTCTTCATGTCCCGGGCACCACTCTGTATGTCCTGTGGCCAGCAATCCCAGCCCCAGGCAGCCACAGCGGTCTGCAGGAGGGCTCTGTGGATTTTCTTTCACATGCAGGGCAAGTGCTGGGTTGGCGAGCCTGGTAGGAGTGCCACGTTCAGTACCTCAGGTCACCGCCAGACAGAATCGGCAGGCTTCCGGGATGTGCACAAGGCTTACTCTGCTCCCTCCGGAACTGGGGCCAGGGATCCACCTGGGAAGTGCAGGCTGGCTCCAGGCCCTGCTGGTGAGGGGACAGGGTAGGGGCCAGCCAGGGTACCCCAAAATCCTACAGCTTTTCAGTGGTCTCTGCCTTGCTTCGTCACTCACCCTGTCTCCGCAAGCCTTTAACTGTTTCCCGGAGCTTTGAGAAAGGTGTTTCTGCCAGTTCTTTCTGGTTGCTCAAAGCTTCTGTGGGGGGAGGGTGCCCTGGACGTCTCACTCGGCCATCTCGCTCGGGACAGGGCCAGGCCATCATCTTGGACCTCCATTTCACTGCCAGTCAAATGGGGACGATACTAGTGACCACCTCAAAGGGGTGAGGTGAGGATGAGACAAGTGAGCACAGATAAAGGGCCCTGCACAGCCCTGGGGCACTGTGAGCACTCCACAACTGTCAGTGCCTCCCCTCCCATTGTAACCACACGTATACAGATAGGTCCTGACATCGGGCAGAGAAAGATGAACAAGACCTGGTCTCTATCTGCAAACAGCACAAGCTTGGCTGGGAAATGATAACTGGCCTAAGAGCTATAATTAAGTGTAAGATGTAATCTAAACAAACATTTTCACATAATTATAAAATTTAATTTTTATAATTGAATTTTATCAGCTCAGTGAAAGACCATTTTCAAGGAAGGCAAAGAAATGACAAACTAAGTGAGATTCTACTCTTTGAGGGCAGTGGAGTGTGGGCAATCCTGCTTAATCACTTTATAGAGGACTAACTCAGTGATGCCAGGCTAGCAGATTGTTATCTTTATTATAGTTCCCAAATAGTCCTCAGGGAGCAGCCTGCACCGCTTACACATGGGACGGTTAAGCATTACAAGTGTCATCATGAAGTGCTATTCCTAAGGACTGTCAATGGTCTGTGATGCTATAATTAGGCTAAACTATACAATAATGCCATAGCTTTAGACTCCTAACTCTAGACAACTGTATCTCAACTGGAACATATTTTTCTAAGAATGGTAAAATTCTTATTATAGCAAATAACTTTTGAGTGGCTGATTCAATAGTCCATGCTTTTTTACTGTTAAAAATGTTAGTTTTGCCAAGAACTACTTCATGGTATCAATTATTTTGGTTGAACACAACTTGCTTTAAGCCTGTTAAACCATTAATGTTTTTGCAAATGTTTCTACTCATTGATTCAAGAGAAATGGTGCCCGACTAGAAGCATTCTAAACTCATCATGTTTGTACAGATGGCTTTCAACTTGTACCAGACCAGTCTCCTCGCCGCTCTCTGTTCACGTTTCTGGGTTTTATGGAATAATGTTCCCCTCACCTGAAATGACTTCTCTTCTTAAGGCCAAAGTCTACTGGCTATTTGGTGATGGGGAAGGGTTAAATGTCACAGGTGTGTACACACATACATATATATACATGTAGATACACACTTGTGACACATACTATATATACTGTTCCAAGCAGATGGAAAAGTAGTGTGGGGCTCTGCCTCTTTAACCACTACTCAGGGTACACGTGTTGCATGTGAGGCAGGTACCATGTGTGTGTGTGTGTGTGTGTGTGTGTGTGTGTGTGTGTGTGTGTTTGAGGGGTGCTAAAGAATAAGCAGCACAGTCCCTGCTTTCCCTCAATTAACATTCACTGGGAATCACCCCAGGTGCCAGGCATGGCCCGGGGCGGGGGGCGGGGTGCTGTGTGACCAGGACCCACAAGGCTCTACCCAGAAGGCTCTCAGCATCTAACAGGAGAACTGAAAACAGACCGCAATGGCACCCCACAGGAGGCTGGTATTGTCAGACGGGCCTCTCAGAAAGAGCCTTCTGGGAGTGTAACTTGCAGGTAGCTCCTCCGGGCCCCTGGACTCAATTATCCACACACTCACTGAGGGCTCGGGAACATTCACCTCCAGTCCAGGCCTCTCCCAAGCTCCAGGTCCCACACCCAGCACCTGCTCAGCACCCCGGCCGGTAACCCCACAGGTCCCTCACCCGCCATAAGCCCAAACCGAGCCCCTCATCTCCGCCCCTGACCTGTCCCTGCACTTGGCACCCGCTCGGCTGGAGGAAACAGGAGCCTGATCCCTCCCACTCCTGGCTCCTGCCAACACAAGTCCCGGCGATGCTATCCTCAAGTATCTCCAAGACAGGACGGTCCCTCCATCTCACTGCCACCCCTCCGCCTCTGCCCAAGACCACGGCTGCAGACTCAACCCCCCACTGGCTCTTCTAATCCACCCTCCACGCTGCAGGGAGAGAGAACTTTTAACACCGAAAACCTCACCGTGTCACTTGCTTGCCTCAACATTCTCCACAACATTCTCTCTGCTCCTAGGAAAGAGACCAACTCTTTAACAAGGCTGAAAAGCCCCACATGACCGCCCTGCCAGACTCATTTCAAGCCACTCCACTCCTTTTTCTGTCTTTCACCATCTGACATGCTTTTACTCTCCAAAAGGCTCTTTCCCAGCTCAGGGGTCCTAAACTCTTGGTCAGTGGGGACTGCATTCCTTGGTCCCCTTTCAGTGAGTTGACTCTGCTCGTATACACCTTCCTTAGGAAGCCCACCCACACCCACCCCGGACATGCATCTCCCCAGGCAGGCCTGTACTTCAACTTATCGTGGTTGTCACTAAATCATTGTCAAAACAGCTGTGCAATGTCTAGCTCCAGAAGTGCAGGTAAGCTGCCTGAGGGCAAGGACCGTATCAATCGTGTTCATCACTGGAAACCTAGAACTCGGAAAAACAAACACGGTGCATTCTCAAATACTTGTTTAATGAAAAAGAGATGAATTGGAGGGGGCTGAGACTGCAGGCAAAGACTGGGGGGAGGGAAGGAGGGAGGGAGGGAAGGGGGAAAGGGAGGAAGGAAGGAAGGAAGGGAGGAAGGAAGGAAGGAAGGAAGGAAGACCAATGAGCTCTGATGAGGGTCCGAGCTAGAGCAGAAGAGACGGAGTGTCAGATATTTGGGGAGCAGAATGCACTGAGCGATTTGATGTGAGGGTGGGGAAGAGGGGAGTCGAATAAAGATGGCTCCCAGGGAAATCTACTAGAGAAGACCATGTTCTAAGCATTTTTAATGGTCCTTAGTGCACTATAGGTATTCAATAAAAACGGGTTCCATTTTAAGTCAAGTGGATAGGTAACAACCCATCTCGACCCTCCTATCTTTCACTATGTGCTGCCCCTCATCCTTGAGAAGTTATTTGTGGGGAAAATTTGCAGTCCAGGACAATGCTGCCTGCCCCGCAGAGGATGCCCAGAACGCAGGACACAGCCAGGCCTGCACCGCTCTGCAGTAAACACATGGCTGGGCCTCCAGGAGATGCCAGGGCTGCCCCCACCTCAGAAGCATTTCTTAAACCAAAGAGGATGTGCACTTGCTTCTGCCAGTACTTAAGGACACCCCCAATCCTGGCCTGCATGAAAATAAAAATGCACTGCTTTCAGCAGAATATTAAATGTATGTGCCAAACATATAGTGAGAAAACACGAAGTTTCTTGGGGGAGGGCCGTATTAATTACACAGCATTTAGATTTTATAGCATACTTTTTATAATGCTACGCCTTTTTCTTTTTTATTATCAATATTTCTGAAGGCAGTTAAAACATTTTGCAAATACTATCAACTCTCTTCTAATAATCCAGAATTTTAAAGATGAATAATAATAATTTATCCCTGAAGAGATTTTTGTTAGTACAGAATACCATTGACTTTAAGTCCTTGAAGAGATTGCTTACTAGTGAGAGCAAGGCTTTAATTGACAGTTCTCCACATTACCCCTGATTAAGTTTTTCACGCTGCTAGTTTTACAGCATGAACAGACTGTAACACTAGAAACAAAGATGTTATTTCTCTTTTCTTGGCCACCACTCCACCCCATTAAAATGTTTATTTTTGAAAGAATATAGAAAGGACTTATACGATCTCAGAAATTAACAATAACCAGCCAACAGGTACTTTTTAAACATAGTTTTATGGTTTTCCTCCAAAATGTTTGGAGGAAATATCATAAAAGCTTGTGGTTTGGCTATAAAATAAGTGTACCAATTAGAAATTCTCAGTATGGGTGCTTGTTTTGTACTTTCTTAGGTCAAAAATTCTTCCATGAAAGCATTTTCTTTTGATTTTGCTATCACAGAAAGCTTATGTTGGTCTGTATTCTATCACCACATGATGGAGATCTGAAAATACTTCATATTACTGAATTCAGATGATACCCTCTCAGAAGTTCCTTAATCCTGTTTTATCTCCAACTACTTGACAACTTGAAAATTCTATCATAATCATATTTAAGAGAAAATTTTCTTGTATTGTAGCTTTTGAAGGCTGTTTAAATAAATTATTCTTAATTCCCAAAATACATAAATGCTCAGAAATTAAAATGATTTGCCATCTCAAAACTAAAAAAAAATAAACTGCAATACCTTGAAAGATTATTAGAGTCGATTTCAAAACGTGGTTGGGAGTAGCAAGCAGTATGGACTCGAACTGCCAAGGTCACTAACAAGTAGCACCTGCTGAACTGACAGGTCTCCTATGTGCAGGCTTTACAAGACATTCGACAAGATCTATCACGACACCTTTCAAGGAGAGATGCAGAAAAGGCAATCGGCCGGAATCACAACCCTTCAAGGCAATGACCAACATCCATGTCATTATAAAGTTGAAATGTCTCATATGAACATTGGGATTATTCGAGAATTACAAGAGATTAAAACTGTGTTCTAATCTGACATGGCTCTGCTACTGAGGCCCGCTGGGGAAAACCGATCCTCAGAGGACAGACAGGCAGGCACTACCCTGAAGAACAGACTAAAAGCCTTGGTCTTAGACTCCAGAGACTCTTTGTGACAAATGAATTTAAAGGACGAGAAAGATGCTCTGAATCCAATACTATGAAATTTAATGAACATACATTGTAAGTTATTGCACCTTCAAAACAAAAAAGTAGAAGAAAAGAAAGGGCTTAGCCACAGTACATGTAAAATAGACAAGAGGCAATAATGTGATGGAACCAGCAAAAAGCTAATATGATCCGAGGCTGCATTATTAGAAGTGTGGACTTCAGAATAAGGGAGGAGGAGTATCCTGTTCCACTCAGCATTGTTTAAAAACCACGCCTGGAAAACCATGTTCGGTTGTGTCAAATTTAAAAAGGGATACAGACAAAAGAGAACAGGTGTAGGTGAGGCAAACCAGGAAGACTAAGGGTCTAAACCATGTCTCATGAGGAATGTTTAAAAAAAAACAAACAAAAACTGGTAATTTTAGCGAAAAGAAGACTTGAGACAGAGAGCTATCATGACTGTCTTCAAAAATGTGATGAACTTATGGACCCAACCGGCAGAACCCGGGCCAAATTTTGACTGCATATAGGAAGTGCCCGTCTGAACTGTCCAAAGAAGGAATGGCTCTCGTGGAGAAGTTCCCAGTGTCTTGGAACTGCTCAAGTACAGGCTGAATAACCTTTCCAGCTTCCCCCAAGGAGTGAGAGTTCAAATGCTGGAGGGGCTTAGAAACAAATCAGTGTCGGGGGCAGGTGCTGTCCTCCCCCCACCTGCGCTAGAGCAGCTCCAACGTGCTATGCTTTACGTTGGGTTCCTGGGTAGCCTTTACTTTGAAGAAATAGCACAAAGGCTTCAAAAATTAAACTGAGATGAGATTATCTGTTAGTCCCCTCAAACAGTGAGATTCTTATAAACTATAGCAACTGAGCAAGGATGTGCATTTATTGATTTTCGTGAGCTGTGTGGATGAAAGCACCTAAAGCAACTCACGGAAGTGAAACAGCAAAATTTTATTTTTTGCACTCGCTTCTTTCCCTCTTTCATCCAATTCCTTTACTCCCTGTTCTTTTATCAGCAAGGTGTAGTGAAAGATTAGATGTAGATTTCAAAAAAATTCAGACTGGTTCCTCAAAATATTAAACACATAGAACTACCATATGACGCAGCAATTCCACGCCTAGGTATACACCCTAAAGAAATGAAAACATTTACCCGCATAGAGACTTGTACATGAATGTTCATAGCAGCATTATTCCTATTAGTCAAAAAGTGGAAACAACCTGAATGCCCATGAACTGAGGAACGGATAAATAAAATGTGATATACCATACACTGGAATATTATTTAGCAATAAAAAGCAATGAACTACTGACACATGCTACAACATGGGTGAACCTTGAAAACATTATGCTAAGTAAAAGAAGTCAGTCACAAAAGGCAAAATATTGTATGAGTCTCTTTATATGAAATGCCCAGAACAGGCAAGTCTATAGAGACAGAAAGTAGATTAGGGATTGCATGGGGCTGGGAGTAACTGCTAATGGTTACAGGGTTTCTTTTTGGAGTAATGACAATGTTCTACAATTAGACAGTACTGCTGCTTGCACAATTCTGTGTATTTACTAAAAGCCACTTAATTGTACATTGTAAAATAAATACCATATAATAAACATAAAAACATATTTATACATAATATACACAAAGATTCAGAACGGCATCCAAGCTCATTTTCCTAACTGGTAAAGGGGAGAACATAACAAAACCCACCCCAGAGGCTTCTAAGTGACAGTTCTCGTCCACTTTTCCACTACCGTAGTTTTTCTGGCAGCATTAGAAGTTTGTGATTTCTAGCTCGCTTTACAGAGTTTTAAATACTTTGAAGGAAAAACACTGCACAGATTTTCCAGTTAAGGGAGACAAAGTGCCTAACTGATGAGAAGGAACAGCCTTTCCAGGAGTCTAGATACTGCCTAAGTTTTTATTTAGCATCCATTACAAAAGAAGTAGATAGGAGAGAAGGCAAGAAAAAAATATAAGAAGATAGAAATTCCATTCATTAGAGCAGTAACCTCTTTCTTCCTTCTCATTTATAAACGATCTCCTATCTTTATCTCACCAGATGGAATTAAATGTTAACTGTCATCCAAATAACATGTGTGGATTACATTTTCTGAAGCTAATATCTAACTATGTCTTTTTTAGTTTCTGTCACTATTAAAAGCAAGGAGCATGCTCAATCAGGAAAATGTCTGAGTTTACATATTATGCTGTTGTAGTCTTGCCATTGTAATGTAAATCTCTAATTTAAACAGAAAAAAAAAAGTTCAACATACCTAATGAAACATCCAAATGTTTAATTTAGTCTTTGTGAATGGGTTTCTGTGATCCACTGTTTTCACTGAATCATCATACTAATTAATTGAATCGTATTCATTTATACTTTCACTTAATGGAAGCCTCTTAAAATGAACAATTTCTCATCAAAACATCTGGTGCCTAAGACAACATCAGTTAATATTCATTTCTGTCCTGTAGGCTACTCTTGCTCCTAACTTCATTCAGAAAAAATAATAAACACAGAGCTAAAAGCTTTTTGAGAAAAGTAACTCAGTTACGATTTACTTGTGTTCTGAAATGATCTAATTATTTTTAAATGATTTTTCTTTACACTGTTACCCAGACATTATATGAGCTAGTTTTTACTTTCTTCTAGACACCATTACCAGTTATATACCATAATATCTCTACACTGGCAATTCATTGGAAGCGGCAGAAAACATTCATGAACAGATGTGTAGGTCAACTTCACGACTGAACTGCTATTTAGGAACAATATGACCAGACCCCAAAGCAACTGCTCAAATAAAAATATCTAGGTTCATTTTCATATCCCAGATCAAACTGTCAATGATATGACCACATACTGATTTTTTTAAATACCTTTAGGCCTGGAAGTCATTTCATATGTCTTGCACAAATAACCTAGGGAGAATGTTATCATAAACTGTATGGGTGGGGGAGGAGGGTGGGAGGATGGGGGTGGGTGGTGGTGGGGTGGGGTGGGTGTGTCTACCTATCTTGTAGATCAAAACTAGCAATTCAAATGATTCAAATTTAAATGAATGATTATAAGCCAATTAAGAAAACTAATCAAAATTTAACTGAGGCATCTATACAACCTATGGGTTGTAAACTATAAGATGTTCCAGAAGCCAGCAAAGTGCCAAATACTGTGTTTCAATCCTTGTCTCAGTCCCTTCTGAGGCTCAAAGCTCTGCTCTAGGAAACTGCTGTTAAATCTGGGGAAAGCAAAAACTTTCTTTCATTCCACAGAAGGGGGCATTATTAAGTTAATGAAGGGCCACATGTTGTTAATATGAAAATTATACGCTATAAAAACTACCAGAATATACACCCTGCCGCAAAAAAGATAATTTGGCTAGAGATCAAAATATCACTACAGACAGAGGATGAAGCAGCACACTCACTACTCTTTATTGCTACAGCTAATATCTCCTATTTGCAAACAGGTGTTGAATAACAAGAAAAGTTCCACAAATCACAATTACAACTGCAAAATAAATTGCAGGAGTTGTCAAAGAGTCTAGAAATCAAAATTACTCCCGTGGCACTACAGGTAGATTCTATAAAATACAATTTTTTTTTCTTTAACAAACTTTTGGGACCCTTTGATGGTGCAATAAATCAAATATATAAAAATGCGTGTTTAACTTTGTGCAAGAATTATCATGCATCATTTTCTAATAAAACATGCAGTGTGCTGTGGAAATCTTTTTCAACCCTGCTAAGTAAGACTAAAATCTGTCAAGCATGAAGGATTTTATGTTTTTGAAAGATGCCATATTAGTGGCTATTAATGCTTCTTTCCCGTAAAAAAAAAAAATGCAGAAAAATTTCTATCACCCTGTAAACAAAATAAGCGGCAACACTTTTAAGCCAGGTCCACTTTGCCTTCCCATTCACAAAGATCTAGATTGCATGAACTGTGACCGTTTAATGAGAGTAGATCTGAATGGATTCTGAGGATCTATTGGCAACAAACACTGCGCGCATCCTCGTAGGAGTGTTTCGTGATTAAGCGATATGTTTTCCGAGTTCTTCACCCAGCAATTTCCGAACAGATGTGAGTTTGCAAGCAAAAAAGCAACACGTTCCCCGGGAAGCCCGAGGCTGCCTGGGGCCCCTCCGGCTCCCTCCGCTCCGGGTCCCGGTCCGCTCGCTCGGCTCTCGGCAGGGTCAACCCGGGGGTCGGCGAGGCGACGGGCCCGAGCCGCGGGCGGTGGAGGGGAGCGGCCGCCGCCCGGCTCCGCTCCGGCCCGGGGCGAGGCGCGGCCCCGCGGCCCCAGCACAATGCGCCGGCGGCGGCGGGAACCGCGCGCCCCTCAGAAGCAACTTCGCGCGGCCTCCCCCGCGGCCGCCGGGCCTTGGCCCCTCGACTCGGCCCCCGCCCGCCCGCCCGCCCTGGCCGCCGCCGCCGCCGCCGCCGCCGCCCGGGACCCGCGCCCGCGGCCCTCCCGCGCGGCCGCCCCTCACCGTTGCAGAACTGGAGCAGCGAGGACGTGTCATAGAGGCTGCTGTAGCTCGAGAAGCCGTCCTCCATGCTGAGGCCGCCGGCAGCGCCCGCTCCCCCGGCCCGGCCGCGCCGCCGCTGCTCACCCACACACTGAGCCCGGGCCCGAGCCGCGGCCGGCGCTGGCGCTGGGGCCGGCCCTGCTGTGGCGGCGGCTGCTGCCGGTTACCATGGCAACCCCGGGCCCGCCGCCGCCGCGCGGACCAGCGCCAGTTCTGCCCGCCAGGGGGCGGCCTCGGGGGCCGGCGGGGCCGCGGCCGGGGGAGGCGGGGGACGTGGCGGGGCGTGGACGCGGGCGGAGGCGGGGAACGCGGCCCGGGCCTGCCCTCTCCCCGCGGGGAGGGCGCGCGGCCCTGGCGGGCTGGGGTGGTGCGGGAGCGCCGGGCCCGCCTCCTCTCTCGGCCGCTGGGTGCTGGGGGGGACGGAAGCGGCCCTCGCCTCAGGAGGGCGACGGCGCGGGGACAAAGGGAGAGGCCGGGAGAGCCGCGGCGGCCCCGAGCGGGCCGAGGGGCGCGGCGGGGCGGGGACCCCCGGACGGGCCTGCGGGTAGGCCGGGGCGCCGCCTGCGCCGGCATCAGCGCCCGGGGACCTCCCGGTTCTGCGGCTGCCCCACCTCCTCCGCCACACCCTCGCCGGGCGCTGTCCCCGAGCCTGCGGGCAGCTCTAGAGCCAAACATGGACAACTTGGGGGCGCGTTCCAGCTGGGCCTCCACCTCGGAGCAACTCCGCTTTTGGCCGCGTCCTAAGGGACGCGCCCCTCTTCCCGCACGTTCTCCAGAGGCCCTGCCCTAAGTGAGAATTAGCATAGGGCTCGAAACTGCACTTGAGCCATTGCTTACCACCAGGAAAAGATTTTTGCTGCTTTCTACTTCAAAAGACTCTGTCCTAATATTAGACTGGAAACTGCTGCGTTTAAAGGCACCGTCGCGGAAGCTCACTGAGTTAAAACACCTCTCTAGGATCAAACTTGAGGATACAGATTTGTATCCATGACTTGGACCGTTAACTTGGGACATGACCTAAAGAAATTTGTGTTTGTTCTATCTCAAAAAGAGGCAAAGACAGGGGCAAAATGATATAGGAGAAACACACAAATCCATGAATTTGTAACTTTTCCAGCCCATACATACAAATGCTGGATTGAGGATCTGCATTTCACTATGCATGGCCAGAAGTGAAGACCTAGGAATTGTGAGGAAACTAGAGAGGAGAACAGTACATGAATTGAACACATGTGGGCCCCTTGTCACACACAGCCGTGATTCGATTATATGTAAAAGTCTAAATGGTTTCAAGTTGTGGGTATTCATTTGTGTAGGTTGAGCACAAGTAGATGAAATAAAAACTGAATAAAAAGTTACTATTAGGAAAACTTCCAGAACAATGCCTGTCTTTCCAGAAGTGAAGCCTGGATACAGGGGGATGGCAGTGCCAGGCCCCGGAGTCTGTCACCCTGCGTGTGGCATGTTTAGCATATGGGGATAAGAACCGGTGTTAGATGCTGTGGGCAGAGGAGGAACGTTTTCAGAGAAACAAGAGGGACAGTTAAGGGAAAGAAGAAAATTAGTCCCTTGTGGGTGGAGGCTGAAGGGCTACAGGAGTTGTTGATTTCAGCTGTGACCTGGGTGGATGGGGACGTGGAGGAAAGAAGGAGCAGGGTTTGCTGACAGCCCAAGAGGGCTTGCCGGAAGAGAATGAATGACTCATAGCGCAGACAAGTGGGAGATAAGATAGGACTGAAAGAAAGGGGCCAGGTAAGAGAGGACCTGGAGAGCCAGATGCAGCAGGAGATGGAGGGACACAAGGAGGGTTTCTCACTAGCAAGCAGCGGATGAGGGCATGTGGATTGCAGGGGCCAGCAACTGGAGCTGGAGCAGCCCCTCCACCTGCAGGGCTCCGGAAACAGGGCCCTGAGGGCTCGGATGATCAGAAGGAACTTGTCATAGGACCATGTGGCTGGAAAGAAGAACAGTCAAGAGATGACAGCGAGACTTCTGATCAGACATGCCCTGTAGCAATTGAGAGACTGGCATGCCAGTGAAAGAAGTGGGATTTGGGAGTTGTCAGTAAAGAGGTTGTAAATGAGCTCTAAAGAAAAGTCGGACTGGAGCTGGGGCAGCGCATTGGAGAAAGAGTAGAGAAGGAAATTCTGAAGAAGCAAAGAGGCAGGAAAATCAGCATAGGATATGGTCTCACAAGCCAAGAGCACAGAAAGCTTAGAGGAGGTGGGCGTTATCGCAGGGTTCTCTGCAGAACAGGTGACCTTGGGCAACTTGGTGAGGTGCTGGGGATGGAAGCCAGGTTGCTGAACATCGAAGGGAGAGCGCATGGACATGCATGTTTGAGAACATTGACAGGGAAAGGAAATGGGGCCAAACATAGAGGGCTGAGGTCATAGGAGGGTCGAGGAGACGTTTCATACTTGAGAATACGTTGGATAATTGGAATAAAAAGCTGATATGTGGCTTTCTTGAAGTTGGAAAGGAAATGATAATCATGACTAAATTGTTAAAAGATGATTCTCTTTAAGAATGTTAAAATTCCTCATTTTTAATGTTAAAGGTGTGATATTTGATGGCCACAGCTAATAAATGTTAAGGAGTAAAGAACATTCTGAAGTGGAAAAGGAGAAATATATTTAAAAGTTCAGCTGTAAAATTGGGGTGGAGATTTTATTTCTTTCACTAGCAAAATTACAAATAACACCAAAATTCAGTCCATGTGCTTTTGAAATGTTAAAGATCATTATTACATTCTTAACCCAGAGTATTAAATAGCTTTGTTTTCCCCACAATGGTAATATCTTATTTTAAAAAAGCAAAATTTGGTATAATTACAAGAATATGTATGTTAAGTCAGTTAGGTATAATCTGCACAGCATTAAAACAGCTCTAGAGAGAAAGTTCAAGGAAAGTCTCTGAAAACTTAATTAATAATGTGTGATTTTGCTGCCCAAACATTTGAACAGACTGTTATTCCATGTCATCTTGAGGTAACTTGTGGCCTGAGTCCAAAAAGCATTGTCGTCATAATAAATGATATACACTCTTTAGGACAGTATAACCACAGTGTTCAGTGGCATTAATAGCAGTGTTCTTATATGTGGAAAAGAGAATGGAAAAAATGGAGCTCTGTAGCCTTTATTCATAGAGCAATAATTAAAAACTACCCAGAAACGTGAGGCCTTGAGCATCTATTGTTTAATTCAACATTCTTCCGAAAATAGTCACAGGGTGCCCGGCAGCATGCTCAGAGCTAGAAATATAGCACCCAGAATACAGTGTTTCTGAAATTGCAGGTGGTTGTGAAATCAGTGTAAAGTGTCCCAATCAGCACTTTAAAAAATGGAACAGCATAGAAAATATCAGACTGCATGGAACATGGCGAGAACAAGGATTTTTACTTGAAATGTTTGTCTTGACTTGAAATTTATGTATGAGTGTGCTGGGTTCGGATGCAGGACATCTTTCTCCCTGGAAGACACAAAGTCTGAGAAACACTCAGACATAAAATAATCACCTTAAATGAATGTCTAATTACAAATTGTGGTGAATGCCATGGAACAAAGATAGAAGGAAGAAATTCAGATTATACTGGAGGATCTGAATTGAACTGAGGAGTAAAAGAATTAAAAAAAAAAAAAAAAAAGAGTAGCAGTGGGCAAAGATTGAGGGACAGCCACTTCAGGCAAATAAGGCTTATTTGAGGAATGAAAGAAATGGGTACAGCAGGAGTTGGTTGGCAAGAGCAGGCAGGGCAGGAGCCGGGCATCCCGTTTGTGCAGGGCCTTGGAGATCCTGTGTAGGTTTTCCAATTTTATTCTAAGAACAAAGAGAAGTTGACCCTCCATTAGTAGAATATTCCAAAGTCAAGAATTGGTTATTCCACAAATTCAGGACACAAATCATTACTGATACTAAAATGTAAAACATACCTTCTCGTGACAAGGTTGTTACTCTATAAAATGAGAGGTAACCACAGATTCTTAGTACCCCAAAAGAAGTTCTTGTTCGCCAACTTGCCTGCCAAGGCAGCTATCCTACCCTATGATGTCTGATAAATGGTCACTCAGCCCATTTCAAAGTTGAACAGCTCAAATTATTAAAAAGATTGTTGTTTATTTTTATCCCAAATTACGCTTCCTCAAAACATCCTTCACTGATAACGATTTTGGATTGTCAATGTCTTCTCCCCATTGTCCTGGTTCAGTCTTCTGTCTGTCCTGAGCTGTGGCAATAGCCTTGTTCCCGGTTTCCCCAGCTATGCTCCATTACTCTGGATTTAACTTCCTCAAAGAGGAGGCCTTTGCCTCTCCGTTGCCTACTGTGTTGAGCCCACACGTCTGGGCATGGACTTGAAGTCCCTCTGTGTTCCTGCTGCAGATGCCATCTTCGGCATCCGATATGCTCCTGCCGCAGCCCCCGCTCATGACTCTCAGACATGCAAGGCACTCGGATGCTTTGGGCCTCCACCTATGCTGCCCCAGTTTCAAATGCCCGTCTTCCCTCCCCTCCAGCACTGGCAGCTGCCCGGTTGCCAGGGCCTCGCTGCAGTGCTGAGCTGTCCTGGCCTCCTCTGCATGCCCAGCATATCTGTATCTTTTCTGTCAATCTGCCTTGCCCTGTGGGAACACACCCATGGGTATGTCTCTATGTTTCCCAGGAGAGTAGATGCCTCTAACGTCATCATGCTTGGCACAGTGATGAATGTAGCTGGCAGTGAGGAAATACCAAGTGAGTGAAGTGGGGTGGGGAGGAATGAACCCTGTGGACAAAATTGGTTGCCCGTTATACACAATGTGCTTTCAAATACATTGAAGAGAGCACTTGTCATCTCCAAAGCAAAGCTCCCCATCGCCTCCCTGTCCATCATGTGACCTAGCTCTAGACCCCAGATCTACATGGATGCCCCCTCTACCCCCAGTTGGATCCTTTTCTCCTGAATGTTGGTGCCCAGAACTGGATGTAATAACCCCAGAGTCCGCTGGCCATTCTGGGTGCAATTTCCCTTGAATAACTTGGATACTATGACTCTACTGATGCAACTGAAGTTCAGATTGATTTTTTTGAGCAACCAGGATGTATACTCCTAGCTCATATTGAACTTCTGGTCAATTATAAACCTCTCAGTCTTTTTCAAATCAACTGTTGTTGGGTTTCTCCATCTGTATTGAATGAACTAATTGATTTTTTTTTAACTTAAAGATAGGATTTATCTTTACCCCTGCTAAATGTCATTTTCTTGGTTTCAGTCCATCATTTAAGCCAATCAAAATCTTAAATCTGGCATCTAACACATCAGCGTTGTGACAGCAGCAAATGTGCCATAATAAATCCTTCAATGTCGTCTTCATCTGTGTAATTGACAAATGTATTAGCAGCACAGTAAGAGGGCGGGGACCTTTATATAGCATCTCTATTGATCTATTTATCAATACTCTGGCTATGTTTTTCCAGCTAAATGTGAAACTGCCCCAATTTATTCACTCAGACTATTTTTCTCTGTTTCATTTGCAAGGATTTTGTGAAGGATCTTCACAAATGCTTTGTAAATCCAATCTGGAAACACCAGGAAGAAATGGAATGAGTTGGTCTGGCTCTTAGTAACACCCTTTCCTTTCCAAGTGTTTACTCACTATCTCTTCCAAGATCTGTTAAGAATTTTTTTTCTCAGAACCGATTTTAATACCAAATGTATCATCTGTATTTTCCAGAGTCCAACTTCTGCTTTTTGGAAAATCATGACATTTTTCCCTTCAAGGTTTTCTGTGACTTCCATCTGGCAAAATTAGAGATCATTTCCCAAGACCTAGCGGATACCTTCATGGTGGTTCCTTGCCAGCTCTCACCTATCCTGGGCTCTTGGCAATTCCTTCCAAGGGGTGCTTCATCCACCCTTCCCATTTTTAAGAGTATTCTCTTTCTTGAAGAAAAAGAAACCCACAGTGCTAAGTTCTAGGCTTGCAGACTGGCTTTCAGCATCCTTCATGGCCCCCATCCCCAGCTCCTCCAGCTCTTGCATCCTTGCCCCAGTCAACCCACCCAGCTTTTCGTTTCCTAACCACCCCACAGTTTTCTGCCTTTGGGCCTCGCATGTGCAATTACTGCTGGTGAGACAGTCCTTCCACAGGATCTGTGAAGCCAGCTGCCATGCTACTTCCTCCTGAGCCTGCCAGGGTCCCTGCCTCCTAGGATGGCTCACAGCCGTCAGTCCCTTCCTTCTGTTAGACACCGACCTGCCTTTGATAGCTCTTTAGACCCTAGACTGTACGCACCATGGGGGCAGGGCGTGTGCTCTTCCTGGGTGATCTTGATGGTGCTCTCCCTGGCCGGTCCCTGACTGGGGGCCCCAGACGTGGAGACAGAGCTGCAGCTCACCTTATAAGGGTGAGAAATTCCTGGCCTGGTGGACCCAGCTCCGTGACTACCTGTACAGTGCTGGCCTGGATGGACCCGGGCAGGAAAGGGGCCTTGGACAAGTAACAGTCCTACATGGTGAAGACAGCCTTAGCAAGGACCTCTTTAACTTTATTACCCCATTACAGAAATGTCGGCACTGCAGGATCATGAAATTCAGAGCCTTTCCTTGGATAATTTGTATAATAGTCTAAAAGGTTATGAAAGCTATTAGCTAAGAAACCCATGGCTCGCTTTTTCCCAGTAGATTTGGTAGGTTATTCACTCTTAATGATTTGCATGGATCAAAAAAACTGATGTATTTTGAAATGTCTGAAATGGGGTGGAAAATCAAAATCACTTTTTGGTTGGCTTTCTCTTTTTAAAATGTCATTATATTTAAGCAACTGTTCTTCGTATTGTTTGTAATTTATACAGTAATGTACTGCTGGGACTGAATCATGTCCCCACAAAGGACACCTTCAATCCAAAGTCCCCCAACCCCCAGAGCCTGGTCCTGTGGGTGTGAACCCCTGTGTGAACTGTCTCTCTGAATATGTTAGGGTGAGTCAGGGTGTAAAGAGGACCTGTGACTGTGTTATTAGTTAAGGTGTGGCAAAACTGAATGTGGGTGGGTCTCAATCCAATGGGGCTGAAGCCTTTGTGAGCCTTTGTAAGTTCTACTGGACTTGGAAGTAGAAACCAGAGGGGAAGCCAGAGAAGAAGCGAGAGATCAGCACGCGAAGGAGGCAGAGGTGCATCTTTGAGCCAAGGAACCCTAAGGACTGCGACAAGCCAGCACCAGAAGGCTCTAGAGGCCGGGAGAAAGCATGGCCTTGAACTGGACTTCCAGCCTCCAAAACTATGAGGCGACAAATGCCTATTGTTAAAGGCAATCCATGTGTGGCATTTGTCTTGGCAGTCCCAGCAGACTAAGACACGCAGGCATTGCGCTAGATGGCAAACAAATTCTCAGCTACAGCATCTCCACCAAGCCATGCCATGTTCAGGAAACTTTATACACTTTTGCTCCATTGTGTTGCCTGTACAGCTTTTTTTGTTTTGTTTTGTTTTTTGATTTTTTTTTTTTTTTTTTTGGCAGTTCTTGGCACACTCTAGACTCACCACAGAGAAAATAAGCTAATATCAGGGTGACCACTCGTCCCAGTGTGCTCACGACAGTTCCAGTTTAGCCTGTTGCCTTGCTGTGGTTTGGATGACCAGTTACACTGTAGGTCATCCTAGGTAATACAGAAAGATTTAGATTCTGTTCGTATGACACACTGAAATAAAAATATTACAGATATCCACAAATCTGCCCCACAGTATTGTGGTTGCAAGAAACAAAGAGAAGTTGTCAGAAATCTCGGCATCCATCAGGATTTTCACGTAAAGGCCTCCTGGTTCCTTCCCACCATCTCATCACTGGATTTTTCATCCTAGCTGTCTAGACACACACACTACTTAGTTGTAATCAACAAAGGGTACAGGAACTCTTGCTAACACATTTGCCTGTGGACCCCAAACTCCAGCTGTCCCGCTGATAACGGCAAGGCTATCAGTCCCCACTTAGGTTTCTCCCTGGGAAGAAGCTGCTCCCCGTCCCTCAGTCATGGGCTTGTTCGCCGTGTTCTCTGCACAGACAGTTGATAGGTGCTGATGGCTCATCCTCTCATTTGCACGCACCGAGTGCCCGGGATCAGGGCACACAAAGGTGAACAACATAGCAGGTACCATGTCACCCAGGGACTGTGGTACCTGACAGAATGGGGCCCTGGGCATTCCTGTGGGGTGCACACCCCCACTCCCACTGCATCCGACCCACAGCTTGTATTCAGAAAGTGTTTGTTGCTTGGCTTGGGACAAACAAAGGCACAAGGATTATGAACCCTCAATGGCTGAGGCAGATGGGGAAGGAATCCTTTGGGGAGAGGGGTTGGGAGCACAGCTCTGGCCTTGCAGAATCTGGGAGAGGAGATGAGTGGAGAGAAGGAGGGAAAGCCATCCAGGCACGAGGCTAGATGTGCAGACTAAGCTTCTGTGGAATGATGAGCTGTCCAGCTCTGTTAAAGTCAAGGGAGCTTGACAAGGAGGTCAAACTGCAGTCATCAGGCCCATTGGAGAGGGCCTGGAATCCTGTGCTAAAGGGCTGGGCTTTACCCTTGGGCAATGAGGAGCCACTGGGAAGATACACGATCAGGGCCGTGCTTCGGGAAGACTGATGGGGAAGTGCACATCAGCTGGACCAGGAGATCCTGGAATCACAAAGACAAACTAGTGGGCCCTTAGCATAGCTTCAAGTGATGCAGGAAAAACCTGGACTTTGCTGGTGGACATCCTCCGGACCAGGTGGGTGGGGAGTTGGTCCAGCCAGACCAGGCTGCTAGTGGAGAAGAAGCCAAGGGAGGGTCTGTTCCTGGAAGGAAGGGGTGGTGGGTGGTGTTGATGTCAGGATGAGTGCAGGGAGGAGACCATGGCCTTGGCAATAAGGGTGTCACTGGGACATGGAGGGTTGGCAGAGGAATAGGTGGCAAGCCTGGGAGAGGACAAAGGAGCTGGGAAGCCTGCCTCGTGGAGCAGCAACACCAGGAAGGGCCTTGGTGGATGTGAACAGCCAAGCACATTTGATGGACAAAAGAAAGGATCAAAGGAAAGGAAGTTGGTGACAATTCAAGGAGAAGGAGAAGACTGGTGGGGCCGGCTTCCAGAGGACAGGGCTGGGTCCAGCACACAGTATGTGGGGTGGGGGAAACAGCAGAGGGAGTAGCCTTGGAAAGAAGGAGGGATGCTACATCTTCCAAGAGAAGAGGGTTAGAAGGATGACATGGATGCCACTCCACTGAAAATGTGACATTTCTTTCATTCATTCAACCAATATTTGCTGGCAACATTCCATGTACCAGGCAACGAATCTCCCTACCTGTAAAGAAGTTCTAACAATGGATTTCCAGGGAAAGGCAATGGATCGAACATATGTGTTTATCTCCACATTCTGCTAAATGAAGCTCCTCATACCCACGAGGACAGAGAGGATGGAAGAGGGGACAAGCTTAATACAACTTTGCAAGCTAGAAAATAGGAAAAGGAGAGATCCAGTCTCAACTGCCCCCAAGCAAGCTGAAACTGAAGCCAGCGAGGCCGGGGCAGCCAAGAAGCAACCCACTCCTCCAACAGAAACCACCCTGCTCCCCCCCCCCCCCCGCAAAAAAAAGTAGGAACTGACAGCACCAGGCATCACTGGCAGTGGGAGTGCTGAGGGGCTGGAAATGGAAAGATCGATTGAAAGTCTGTGTAAGAAAGTCCATCTCCTCCTGCATCCCCATGGGAGACTGGAGCTTTAACCTCTGCAACAGGTGATGTGGGAGGTTCTCGGCACAAAACATTGCCAGCCACAGCCAAGGGAGGGGTGCCACCCTGGAGGTGGGAAAGAATTGACGGCCTCATGCTGAATGATGAGCGCCCACCCCATCCCTTTCCCACCCGTGGCTCTCAGAGGAATGATGGGCAGGGGTCTCCTTTCTAGGCAAGAATGGGACACCCTTTGCTAGGGGTACGATGAAGCATTGAGAAAAGATTTGGGGGACTGAAGATCAGGCTCCATGGTGAAGGCCGCCAGCTGACAAGTGTCATCCATTAGCCCAGAGATTTTGGGTAACTGTTTAATGTCCCCCTCTGAAATTTGAACAGAGAGCCAAGAATCTCTAAATGTTTGAGAAAATATAAAATGGAAGAAAAGGGAATATGAGTAAACAAGACAGCGTAAAGAAATAAAACTACTTTTGAAGTCAGTGCATCCACAAAACAAGAACAGGTTGCCATTAGCAAATCAGATGACAAAAAGAGAATTTGGAAATTTAAAATATGATCATGGAAATAAAATCTCCATTAGAAGAGTCTACAGATTGACTTGAGGAAATCTTCCAGAAAAAAGGAACCCAAAGGCAAAGCAATATTGAATGCAGGAGAGAAAATTAGATAATCATACTATGAACTTCAACATCTGAGTAACAACAGTTTTGGAAAGAGAAAGCAAAGAAAATAGAAAGAAATCACCAAAGAAATAATTCAAGAAAATTTCCCAGATCTAAGGGACAGGAATTTCTAGATTGAAAGACATTCTGAGTGCTCAGCACAATGGAGAAAAAAAAGAGACCTCCACCAAGTGTCATATCCCTGTGACATTTTAGAATGCTGGAGATAAGGAAAAGATTCAGAAGCTTCCAGAGGGAAATAACAGGTCTCAAAGGATTATAAATCAGAATGGCTTTGGATTTCTAAACAGCAAAGATGGCAGCTAGAAGACAACAGAGAAATGAAATGCCAAAAGCAAATTTTTGAGGGAAAATTATTTTCAGCCTGTAATAACAAGCTCAATCAAAACTTCAAATCGAACCATCAACAATATTTTCATATATGCAAGTTCTAAATTCTTCACTTCCATGTGCCTCCTTTCTCAGGAAGCTACTGCAGGATGTGTTCCACCAAAACAAGGGAGCTGTCAAGAAAGAAGACATGGGATCTGGGGAACAAGGAAATCAGCACAAAAGAGAAATGAAAGAATCTCCAGGATAATGGCTAGGGGAGATCCCCAGACAAATGCACAATGAACCAAAACAGTTGTGTCAGTAGGCAGCTGGTTCAGACTGCAGCCAGAGGGCAGGGGCCCTGGAGATATGGCGCCAAGAAGATGAAATTGAAAACTATTGGAAGGAGATTTACTTGAAAGACAGAGTATTCGAGAGTAACGATAAGTACATGAAAAACAGAAGATATTATTTACTTCAGGAAACAGCAAATTGTATAAGAATGACATATATATAGTATAAATACATAATGATCAAATATAAAAATTATGATATTACTCTGTTGGGAGGATGGGAGGAGGTGTATGTGCACACATGTGTGGGTGGGTATGGGCGTGTGCAATGAGAGATGTGAAAGAAAAATCCTTGTCTGCCATGGTGGCACAGTAACAGATAATGAATGCCTGAACCTGGCAAATCAGGAAGAAGCAATATAAGCATGTTATTTAAAGAAAGGTAAATATACACCAGAAGGAACAGATAAAATATTTGGAAGTGGCAGTCGCATCTGGGAGGTAGAAATGTGGGAATGTCATGGGGAATGAGGGAACACGACTACCACCTTTTTGTATTAAGACTTGTAAGTCTATGATTTTTTTTAATATGTGCATGTATACGCTGATAAATTGAAATTAGGTTTAAGATATGTGCATTTTAATCAGCTCCTTCAGCTTCAAGTTGTTTGTTTGTCCTTTAGTTTGTTCACTAGTTCATCATTCATTCATTCTACAGACATGTGCTGTGAGCCTTCTGTATGCCGATGCTGCACCAAACGAAGGTGAATTCTCAGTTCCTGTCTCTAAAGGAATTTTCCTTTCAGTAAAAAGAAGGTTAAAAGTCTACGTGCCTTTTTATTTCATTTTGCATAGAAGATGGGCTTCTGAAGAACTATAAATCCTCCATTTATAAATCAAATTAAAATCTTGGGGCAACGTGTGGCTGAAGCTTGCAGTCTAAAGGGGGTCCTATGATAAATCTTTCAGAAAATAAAAAATAGCTTATACAATGTTTAAACTCAGATTTTCACACATTTGCCACTCTGGTGAGAAATAGATATAATCATGAGAAAGGTGGCTTGAGGACAAATTTATAGCCAATGTATCACCATTTGAGAAGAAGAGAATTCATTTATGACCAATGTAAGTAATGACCACAAATTATAATTCATTTATTGTATACCCTATACTGAGGTGTAGTCCTTATCTGCATTATTATGTGCATTTAATGATGTCATTTAGTGATTAAAATCTAACCATATCCAATAAATGCAATAGTAAAATGGTCAGCTGTATTTCATTGGGATTCTGCATTAATTTCACAGGTTTTACATTCCCTCCATTTATAACAGATATAATTGCTTCCTTTCAGTGTCTGTAAGGGCAACAAGGAGTATCTCTTATATACATTTAATATATGAACAGTTGTGTTACCTGCAAAAATTTCATTTTGCCTTCAGGACATTTTATTGCACCAAATTAGAGCAGCAAGAAAATATTCTTAAAAGACAGCAATACTTTGGAAAAACCATCTGTTTTAGTTGGAAGAGTATGAACATAAACTGTATCGTGAAAATTTGCTGTGAAAATGCTCTTTCTCCCAAATGTTACCCTTTGTGCCATAGCCAGTTACCTTTTTTTAATGTCCTGGGTGAATCTACAAAATGTTTCTTCAAAGTCTGTGTTGCTATTCCATTAGGTGGGAAAAGGAAGAGGCTAATAAATTATACTATCAACTTATTTTATTATATATTTGTTATATATACTATATAAGAAATTATATTATTAACTGATTATTTGGCAAATAATTGGTGCAAAAATTATAGTAATAAAGTACATACCACAGTCATGGAAATGTACCTTCTGCACCGTGGCCAGGCTGTTCTGCTAAAGTGTGGTCTAACGCACTCCCTGCCCAGCCGGAAGCCCCAGGGGCTGCCCACTGGCCCTGAATTAAGAGTAAACCCATGAGCCTGTCGTTATGGTACCAGGCCAACATTTTGATGTGGGATCCAGCACCCAGGTTGCAACTGACCACCTGGGACAGGGACCACTGGCTCTTCTCTGGATAAGCCTCCACATTTCCCCATCTCAGATCTTGGTTTGCACTGCCCCTTACATTGCTCCCCATTCTCCTGCTGTCATCTCTCAAGGTTCATCTCCAAAGCCACCGACTCTGGGACCCTCACCCTCCCTGCCAGATGAACCCCCCGGCACCTACTACTCTGGATGCATTATAGTCCTTGCAAACTTGCCTTGTTCACCCAACAGGCCCCCTCCTCCCTAAGATCAGGGATTAGATCCCTCCTTGACGCTCTGTAATTAGAGAATAGATTTGACTTGAAGGCAGAACATCGTGCACATCAAGATTCCCGTAACTTCTCAAGCAGGCCGGGAGGCTGTGCCCCCATGTCGTGGGCCGTGTGCCAGCGAGCTGCTTCCTAATTGTATAAGGATATTGAAATGCATGTCAGTATGAAAAGAGGCACAACTTCTTTTTTTTTTTTTTTTTTTTTTTAATTTTGTTACCAAAAAAGCTCTGTTTGATCACTGGACTAGTTTCCATTTTAAGCTAATTAGTAAATTGCATTTTTGGCTCTTTAACTGGCTCGGTTAAATTTAGCTCATCTTTTCCCTTAAAGTCAAGCTGTCAGTGGGATTTGCAATGAAAATTTCCACTCTCGACTTTCTTTCCCATTCAAGAGAATGCTGGCAGTGCTCATGTCCCCCACCCCTTTCTCCCTCCATCACCGTCCCTACCCAGGGCTTCCAATGGACCCTGCAAGAGGACGCCTCACCCCCAGGGCTGCAGGGCATCAAGGAGCATGGCTGGTGACCTTGGATTGTCCCCATGCAGGCAGGGAGTACACCCATGTGCCAACCATCCTGCAGCCGTACAGCTGCACACCCTTCATGCTCCAGGCCCCAAAGAGGTTATCAAAAATATGCAACAAGCTATATCGTTGCAGCACAGACCGAGGCGTGAAGCCCTTAGTTGCTGGACACAAGGACAGGTGAAGGGTCCCAGAGGAGAACCTGGCTGGCAGGGAAGAGGGGTGCCCTTTGGGGTGAGGGTGGGGGCTTGGGGCAGCAGCTAAATACTGAGCATGAGAGAACTAGTTCAGCCTCTTAACAATTGCCGTGGCCAACCCAGGATGCACCAGCTGACTCGGCTCTGCCAGGCCCCAGAGATGCCTGAGAAACAGTCCCCGGTGAGTGGCATAGTGAGGGGTGGACGGTCAGCAGGCCTGCCACACGCTTGCCCTGAGAACCGGGGAGGGTCCCTTCTCCCCTGGAATCCCACTCTCTCACCTCCAAGCCCTCTGCTCTTGCTTGGAACTCTCTGCTTCCCTGAATCCTGCAGAAGCCTATTCTCCTGGCCCAAGCCCTTCCTGCACCCCCCAAGCATGGTTCTGAGGCTCCCCCGGCGGCCCAGTACCCCGGGTTGGGCTGGAGGTGGGAGGGGGCAAGATGCTCACCCAGACTTCATAAGCAGAAGAAAGATGCCGAGGAATCCTTCCCCCGGCGAGCAGCCCCTCCTGCAAGGTGGAGATGGGGCGGCAGCCACTGGCTTTATGAATAGAGTGCCCACGCCCCACTTCTCTCGTGGCCATTAGGAAGATGGGCTGAGTGAATTCCCAGAAGAGAGAAGGAGCCGTGCATTATGCAGGCGCTAATGGCTCTCCAGGTCTCAGGGTCTCCAGAGCTGCTCCAGGGAGCAAGGCGTGGTCTGGGGGTGCAGCCCCACCTTGGCTGCTTTGTTCCCTCTTCCCATCCAGCCTTCTATCCTCGGCTACAGACCCTGCAGATCTGGGTGACGGCAAGTAGAGCAGACAGGCCCACCTCAGGGGGACGGCTGTGCAGCTGGTGAAATGAGCTCAGCAGCTCGGGACTGTTCCACCGACAGCTGACAGCAAGTGTGGCTGAGAATTATCTGTGGAAGAACTGGGAAACTTTGCTGTGTGATCTGGGTAAATATCCTCCCCTCTCTGGGCCCAACCAGGGGAGAAGAGGACCCTGTCACCTCCGAGTGATCTTTGCAACTGTGGCCTTCCACGGCTCAGACACGCCTGCCCCCGGGACAGAGGAAAACAAGGAGTGAGTGTGTCATGAAATGAAATGAAATGTATCTAATTGAAGGACTTTGCTTTATTCTGCCATTTTGAGTGACAAAATAGCCTTTCTTTTATGAAATGATGGCCCGAGCGGATGGTCGTGTTTTTAAATGCCTTGATTTTGCAACATAAAAATTGAGTGACTTACGTTGCAGCCCAAAGTGTGCTTAGCAGTGAGGTCTGATCCCCAATGGGCTCACTTTGGGCTTTGGTCATCGTGCGCCCCCGGGGGGGGGAGGGGAAGGGGTCACAGTTGTGCCCCCATTTGTGGGGAGAGCACTGTCACCAACCCACAGCAGTATGTTCAGGATGTACACCTTTCGAACCTTGGGTACATGACAGTCAAACTGCTGAAAGCGAAAGATGAAGACCAAGTCTTAAAAGCAGCTAGGGAAAAACGATGCATTCCACGCAGGAGAGAGATGATTGGAGTGACTGCAGACATGTCACCAGAAACCAAGGAGAGCAGAACACAGTGGGACGCTATCTTTAAAAGTTTGAAAGAAAACATCCTGTCAACTCAGAATTCTCTATCAAGCAATAATGTCCTTCAAGAATGAAAGGAATTTTTTTTTTTTGGCTTGGTGAAAGCAAACAGGAAATTTATATGCTCACATAACAGAAAACTCCAACCATATGACTACTTCAGGTGTCCAGAGACTCAAGAATTTCATCAAGACTTGGTCTTCCTCTCCTCATCTCACACATCTGTATCTTGTAGGGGCAAGATGGCTGCCAACAGCTCTGGACTCTATCCTTGCAGCCCAAATCCTCATTTCTTCCAGCAGAAACCCAAGGCTACACCTGGCTGGCTCTGACTGGGTCCTGTCATCCCGACACCGATCACTGATGGGTTGGGCCTGACTCACACATGCCCATCTCTGGAGTCAACCCCACCGACACACTGTGGATGGGGGGTGCAGAAGGATGATTTCCAGAAGTAAATCAGGGCACTGTTTAATATTAGAAGGTGAACGGACCCCAAGCTGTATTCTAGGCACTCGGTAAAGAACGAAAGGCATTTTGAAACAAAGAAAAACTTGGGGAATTCATCACCCGCAGACCCAGACTCACACTATAAGAAATGCCAAAGGGAGTTCTTCAGCCGAAGGGAAATGATTCGGATGGGAGGGGAACTCAGATATTCACAAACGAATGAAGGGCATCAGAAGTGGTAACCATTTGGGGAAATACATAAGACTAGTTTCCTGGAGTCGAGAGGTCACCCTGGTGCACTATATAGATAGCACCTCTTAGGTTTTAATGTATTGGAATAGCTAGAAGTAAATACCTGAAACTACCAAACTCCAACCCAGCAGTCTGGACTCCTGAAGACGATTATATAATAATGTGGATTACAAGGGGTGACAGTGTGATTGTGAAAACCTTGTGGATCACACCCCCTTTATCTAGTGTATGGATGGATGAGTAGAAAAATGGGGATTGAAAACTAAATGACAAATAGGTTGGGATGGGGGGGATGGTTTGGGTGTTCTTTTTTCACTTTTATTTTTTATTCTTATTCTGGTTCTTTTTGATGTAAGGAAAATGTTCAGAAGTAGATTGTGGTGATGAACGCATAACTATATGATCATACTGTGAACAGTTGATTGTATACTATGGATGATTGTATGGTATGTGAATATATTTCAATAAAACTGAATTAAAAAAAAAAAAAGACTAGTTTCCCTTTAATTAAAAAAAAAAGCCCGTGGCTGTTTGAAGCAAAAAGTATGGCATTGTTTTGTGGGATTTATAATATAAATGAATGTAATCTATTTGACAACTCTAGCATAAAAGGTGGTGAGAGTAAGGAGAGATGGATCTATATGGTAACAAATTGCCTACGTTTTATATGAAGTGTTACAATATTAACTTTAAATAGACAGTGAAAAGTTAAAGGTGTATATTCCAATCCTAGAGCAACTACTATAAAAATAGTGCAAAGAGATATAGCTACAAAGCCAATAGATAAATTAAAATGGAATTCTAAAAAAAAATTCAAATAATATTTTAACACGACAGGGAAGGGGAAACAGAGAACAAACAGAAAATAAATAATAAAATGATAAATCCATATCCAATCAAACCAGTAGTCACATTAAATGTTAATGAAGTAAATGCCCCAACTAAAAGGCAGAGATTACCAGAATGAAGAAACAAGCAAGACTTAAATATATGCTGTTTACAAGAGATCCACTTTGTATATAAGGACACGTATCGGTTGAAAGTAAATGGAAAGAAAAGGAATATAACATGTAAGTAATAATTTGACATGTAAAATTAATTTGGAGTGGCTATGTTAATATCAGATAGAATAAACTTGAAAGCAAAGAGCATTGCAGAGACAAAGAGAAACACTTCATAATAATTAAAGGGTCAATTCATCATGATGACATGACAATCATAAACATGATGCAAACATTGACTGCTTTCAAGGGAGAAGTAGACAATTTCACAACCATGCTAGAGGTTTTAACACCCCTCTCTTGGCCATTGTTAGAACAACCAGACAAAAAAATAAATAAAATCAGAATGACAGAGAGGATCCAAACACATCTTGACCTAATTGATATTTATACATGTGAGTTGTGTTGTAAAATATATTTCTTACTGTGAATGATGGTTAAAAAGTATGAAAACCATTCTACTAGGGCAAACACAGAGGACCGAACCATAGACCCTTCAGAATTCAACATCTAGCGGGCAAGGCAGACACAGATCGTTGTAACACCAGTGGAAAATGCTGTGGGGAGCGCAGGAGAGGGCAGGAATTCATGTTTCTTGAGTAGCTTCCCTGAGCTAGACCCTGTGCACAGCACAGCGCATAATCCTCATCTGGCAGAGTGCCATCACTGGCCCTGTTTCACAGATGGGGAAACTAAGGCTCAGGGAGGTAAAACAACTGGGCAAGTAAATGTCAGAACTGGAGTTTGAAAGCAGCTCTGACTTCTAGGTGAAACAACTGTAGGAGGAGAACAGAGGGTAATTCCTTTACCCTGGGATAAACACAAGAACGGCACCACACAGTTCAGGTGTCATCAAAACTGGGCAGAGGCTGTAGAACCATCTGGTGGCTCCTCAAAAAGTTACACATAGAGTTACTATATGACCCAACAACTCCACTTCTAAGTCTATACCCAAAAGAACTGAAAACAGGGACTCAAATACTTGAACACAAGTGGTCATAGCAACAGTATTTATGATAGCTGAAAAACGGAATCAACCTAAATTATGGTAGATCCCAGCCATAAAAAAGGGACAAATAACTGATATATGCTACAATGTGGGTGAACCTCAAAAACAAGCTAAGTGAAAAAAGCCAGATGCAAAATGTTGCATACTGTATAATTCTATTTATGAGAAATATCCAGAATAGGTAAATCCATGGGGACAGAAGCAGAATGTGGAGCAGGGTATGGGGGGCTGGGAATGAGCAGTGACGGCTTAATGGGCACGGAATTTTCCTCAGGGGCGATGACGATGGTTCAGAACTAGGTGGAGAGGTGGTGGCTGCCCAGCAATGCAGATGTGCTGATTGTCACGGAATCGTTTGCTTTAAAAGAGTTAATTTTGTTATGTGAATTTCACTTAATTACAAAAATAAAATCACGTGGAAGGAAAAACGTCACACACACACACAAAAAAAAAACAAAAACAAAAAACCTGGAAGGATGAGGAGAGGAAAGAAACAGCGTGAGCAAAGACGAGGAGGTGGGAAGGTTTGTGTGTGACATGAACGTCGGGTGGCGGGAAGCTGGGGAGCCGGAAGGGACAGGTAGAAAACGTGGCTGCAGTGGTTGATGACGTGCACCTGAGGCTCCCAGCTCCAGTCCAAGCAAGGGGGTAAGGGGACGATTCTGAGGTAGAGGCCCCCCGCTGGCTGGCTTCTTACGGGGGGTGCAACCTTGGTGGAATTTGCCCTGCATTTCAACTGAGTGTCCCCAGTTTAGTGTCCTTAGAAACTCTGAGCACGGAAGGAACATCCAGAGGACACCTCAACACTTGTCCAAATGCCAAAATGCACGTGCCCTGTCTCACAAGCCAGACTGGTTCCTTAAAGGGTGGGGTGAGTGGTGAGGGGAACACATAAGCGTTTAGCGTCCTCCTTAACTGGCCCAAGAGAGAGCTAGATCAGACTCAGCATGCAAACGAGGAAGCTGGGACTGTCTGCTGTAAATGCATGGCTGGGGGTTTGGAGGCAGCAATGAGAGAGGAGCTCTCCTCTGCAGCCCACGTGGACGGGGGAGAAGCAGGCCTTTATGGGACTTGTGTGATCTGACTTGAAGGGGGCCATCTCCCACTCATACTTCCCCCAGGGCCTTCTCCTGCTGGTGCCCACCGCAGGGGCCTGTGTTGGTGCTGCCATGGGAGGTGACGTGGCACCTCACGAATGCATTCTTCCCACGGGAGGACCGCAGGGTGACCGCGATGCCACCTGCAGAGCAGGCCTCGTGTCTGCACGCTGCCACACCCCAGCTGCCCGAGCGCCCAGCCCTGCTGCAAAATCCCTGCTCAATCAGCAGAGGAAACCCTGTCTGCTGCTACCCTTTCAGCTTCTCAAACAAGCCACTGGCAAATGCGAGGCTGGACCAGGAAGGGATCGTCTGCTTCGGTTGTCCTCAAAGGTGCAGGGGCCTGCAGGTCTCAACCACCCCACTCCGCGTCACAACCACCAGTCCCCACCAGCCTGGGTCAACCCCGAGCCCCTGATGGCTGACAGCATCAACAAAGCCATCCCTAACTTTTTCTCCTTCAACCCGCTGCCCTGGTGCCACGCGACCTGCACTCGGGCCCATCCGGCTTGTCCCTCCCCTTCCACGTGGCTCAGCCCCATGGAATCACAGATGCTCCTAGAATCGCTCCGGGCTGCTCGGCGCCTCTGTGCCTTAGCCCATTATTCCCACTAGTCTGATGTCTGTTCATACTTGGAGGCTCAGTTAACCCCCTCAGTGCTTCACCCGCCCTCTGGGCTCAGACTTGACCTTCCTGCTCAGACCCCCTCCCCACCCAGACAGCGGCAGGTAGTGCACAGTTCCTCTAAGGCAAACTTTTTTGTCTTGAAGCTTCTGGAACTGGAGGGGGTCTCACATTCACTGCACCTCTAAGGTGGGAGTGAGCGTGGCTCTCCCTTTCCCCACCCCTGGAGAAGCCATGAATTCACAGGGGCTGGTGAGCAGCAGGGTGACTTGGCCGCACCAGCCCCCTGCTGATTTATCTCTGTGCCCCTTGAGCCTGCCACAGACTGGGCTTGGCAAGCGATTGCTGAATCCAAATTTGAATTAAATTCAAGTGTTTCCTGCAGCCTCCTATGAGTGAAGCCGTGTGCTCACTGAAGAGGAGGGTTCAGAATATGTACAGAGCTAAGCTCCTGTCCTCAAGGAGGTCACCGATGTGAATGAGGGGCTGGGGGAGGCCATCGAGAAAGCAAACAAGGGTAACGCAGAACCAAACCTGCCTAGGCCTGGAATAAGGAATTTTTTTGTTTATCTTTTGTGTTGGTGGTTTTGGGGGTTTTGGAATAAGGTGTTTCAATTTATAAATGAGCTGCATTTTCTCAGTCAAGTCTACGAAGAAACTGAATCCCCTTCTCCATCCCATTTTATGGAGAACGGGACTGAGGCTCAGAGAAGTAAAGAGTTTTGCCCAAGGTTAGCAGCTAGGAGGTTCTGGAACTGAGACCGGTTGCCCAACTCTTCTCATTCCCTGACTAATGCTCTCTCATCTGTAGTAAACTCTCTTAATGGACCCCAACTCTTCTCTTTAAAGTATAAAAATGCAGCCCACTTTTCAGCAGAAGTTCTAATCTTGGTTCTGTGAAAAAAAGAAGTAAACCCTGAAGTTTCTCACACCGTCACCATGGCAATGGGAAAATATTATGTGGTACAGGAATTATGGGAATATGAATCAGCAGAACCGGCGAAAAGACCTTTGGAAAACTGGGAGTCCCTGTGGACACGCTGCGTTTTCAAAGTAAACACTCCAAAATGATGGATTGCACTTTGCTTCCTATAGACTCATGAAGGCCAGCTCCAATCCATTAGGAACAGCCACTCTCGCCAATCCCTGGCCTCCTCTCCTTTTAATAAGAAAAGTACTGGCCATTTATTAGCACAATTGCTGCTTGGCAACATGGAATTGTGGAAATCTGCTGGCTTCATAAAATCTTAAACACTTTTCCTCGCCAAGGGAAACAAACTATTGTTGTTGATTTGGGTGGATTTAACAGTGTCCACTGGATTTCAGTGGTGAAGAAACCAAACCTGGCTTTCAAGTCGAGAGAGATGGAGCTGCTTATGCAACATTGTCATGTTAAAACGCAACTTCTGGTTCAGGCCACTGTTGTTGTGTCTCCCTAAAGTTGCTGGTCACCATGCGCATGGACGATGAAAACTAGTGCTCAAGGCATGGGCAGGCTGGTCACCCGTGCCTCCTTGAACGGGGACGTGGTCTGTCACGGGACGTGAGCCCGCACTTGACCAAGTACGTGTGATTGTGGGGCAGGTGAAACCCGCCCTGCTCTGCCTGCCTGTGCCCCAGCTGGAGAGCAGCCGTGGCCCCTCTCTTTCCTTACTCCCTCAGTCACCTCCTTCTCACCTTCCAGCAGCACCTCGGGGGCCCCTCCAGAAAGCCTGCCCTGACTTTCCAGGGCCCTCTGCATGTGGATCCCTCGCCATCCTCCCGTCTGTTTACAAGGGTGTGCATGCCCCTAGACTGCAGTGCCTGGAAAGCGTGGTGTCATTGGTGCCTTGCTCCTCCATGGACGCTCCCTGCACAAGCAGCATCAGCAAAGCCCGGGAGCTTCTCGGAAATGCAAAGTCTCAGGTCCTCTCCAGACCCGGGGCCCAGAGCCTCCGGGGGTGGAACCCAGGAATCTGCACTTTAACAAGCCCCCTGGGTGATCTCAGTGCTAAGGCCTGGGAAGCACCAGCGTGGTGGGCTCTGCTGTTGCTTCCGCAGATCCCCTCGGATCCCTTTAACCCTTTCTGCACCACCCTCCCTGGCTTCTGTGTTCCCTTACTTCTAACGGCCCTCGCCTGGGACCCTCTTGAGGACTGCCCAAGACTACTGGACCACTTAGCCCCCCATCCCCTCTCCTGATGTCTCCTGCCTTGGGTGAAGACAAACTCTGAGGTGCAAACTACACCCCAGAGCTCCCCTGGGGGGTTGGGCTGAGGCTGGACCTTTGCCTGAAAGCTCAGTTGCTCGACTGCTTGCCCTGCCTTCCCTGGCCCCTCACCGGTTCCTCCCGGGAGCCCTGCTGCGGGCAGTGCCACCTTCCACATGGCTATGTCCTGTTCATCTTCGCACCCCAGGGCTGGGCACAGTCCAGGGTTGGTTGCTGTCTGTGGTTCAACTCCAACATGTCACATTTATCAATGCATGTTTTGTAACGGTTTTACCCCTCCCGAAGGCGTCTCTTCTTCCTTATTAAGGAATGGGGTCAATTTCAGGGTTGCTCCTTACCCTTGCCCCCCCCTGACCCACTCTTTGTGCCTTGGCGCTCAGCCATTGTCTCCAGAAAGTCCAGCGAGAGGCAGGCCCAGTCCTCCCATTTGGGGCGGCAGAGGCTCCACTCCCCAGGCAGAACGCACCTGTCCATCTACCACCTGCTGCAGCAATTTCTTTCTGGAAGTAAGAACCAGCGCAGACTCGTGTGCCTTTCAATACGAATAAAGGCAGTGACTTTGCCAAGGGGCAGCTCGGATGCTTTGCTCAGAGTTATCACCCACAAAGATGAGACGACTTGGAGTGGGGACTCCCCAGGCAGCGCCCTCCCCACTCCTGCCCTTTGGCCCCTCTGAGAGCTCACTGGACAATCCTGTCTGGGATTCTGGCCTCCCCTCTCCCCTCCTGAGGTTCACCCCATGACTGCTGGGAGCCTGGATTCCTAACAGGTGGAATGGAAATAGCCGCAGCTCCTTGTGGGGCCAGATGTGTTATGTATAGGTTGAATCGTGTCCCCCAAAAAGATGTGCTGGGATCCTGACTTCCGCTACCTGCGGCTGTGACATCATTTGGAAATGGGGTTATTGCAGATGGAATAAGCTATGTCCAGGTGAGGCCATCCTAGAGTCCACTGTGACTGGTGTCCTCGTAGGGGAGCAGTGATGGAGACCGACAGGGGTGGGGGGGTGGCATCATGTGGCGATGATGGCAGAGACTGGGGTGACGCAGCTGTCGGATCCACCACCAGAAGCAGGAGAGAGGCAGGGAGGAGCCCCCACAGTCTCTGGAGGGAGCCTGGCCGTGCCAACACCCTGCTTTCAGGCTTCCAGCCTCCCCGAACAGCGAGACAGTGAACTGCTAAGTCACCCAGCTTGTGGCACTTTGCTGTGCTGCCCCCAAGAAACCACAACAGGGTGTGAAGGGGTGGCTGCCGGCCTCATTGTGCAGCTGGTGGAGGTGACCGCTGGCTGGAGCATCAGGGCTTTGCAGCCCTGGGGGAAAGGACAGGGGAGCAGTGGAGGAAAAGGGCTCCAGGCAGTGGGGGGCTGCTGGGGGGCTGCTGAGCAAGAGCTCGACCTCGGCAAGGAAGGTGAGCTTCGTGGGTTAATTAGGGGTGAAGTCTGGCCCCTCCACCTACTCTCCATGGGACCTTGGGCTGGTCACTTGGCCCCTTTGAACGTCACTCTGTCACCTGTAGGAACGGAGGGCGGCTGCGAGGAGGAGGAGAGGCCGTGTGCGAGACCTCAAGGAGGGGTGGTGGGCAGAGGAGTGACCACCAGCAGTGTGCCTGGGCTGGGGGAAAGCCTGGAGGCCGTCCAGACTGATACCTTCACCAGGGAGGGAGGCCCAGAGAGGGCAGGGAGAGGAGAAAGGTCACACAGCAAACCAGCAGTGGGACTAGCACCTGTCTTCGCCACCCTCACCCTCACGCAGTGCTCCTCACCCCAACACAAGCGTGAGGCCAGGGAAAGAGCACACTGCAGGCAGTAAGGGGCTCGCGGCGGGACAGAGAAGCAGGTCATTCAATGTCCTCCATCGGTAATGAGACATAAGAACTAAGTTAACAGAAGGCTGAAAGTCATTTCCTTCAAACAGTAGCTTTTTAAAGTCCTGCACAGAATTGCCCAACATAAGGAAATGGTTACATGCATACAATCTGCATAATATTCCACTCCACGTTCTGCAGTCAAGAAAAATGGGAGTTACGGAGATTATGCGACAACGCGGGGAAATCTTCCAACAGAGCCACATTATGGCTTGATGGGGTGACTTTGTTTGGAGTCGGGTGGTGAGACAGGGAGCCCCCCATCGCCGACAGGGTCGGCTTTCCAAGGGAAAGGGCTATAGCTGATTTCATTTCCTTTTCCTCCACCCAACCCATTTTCCATATAGGTTATGTTTCTTGTACAGATTTGGCAGCTTCTCTAAAACAACAGCTAAGTCTGGTTTACGCCTAGACCCACTGCGCTCTATCCCTTAGGACACCCATGGGTGGCTTTGGGTCAGCTGCCCCTGGCCTTGCTGCCCCTGTGGCAGTTTGGGTTCAGCTGGGGCTGGGGCGGACGCTCAGCCGGGCCCACAGTGCCCTCCTCAGCCCGTCCCCCAGGCTGCTGGGGAGACTAACCAAGGGTTTGAAGGGTGCCCGCGTGGTGGCTGTGGCCAGCAGAAATGGAGGTGACGGTTGCAGAAGGAGACAGGCCCAGGGCACCACTCAAGGGGGACCGAGGCGTCACTGGCAAGGAGCAGCAGAACTACAGAGAGGACGACGGTCGGAGGAGCCAGAGCAGGGGGCGGAGTGGGCGGGATGGGGCACGGGCCGGAGCAGCTGGGCAGGAGGCAGCGCTAGAGCCAGGCCGGCCATGCAGCCCTCACCTCGAACCCGGACCCCGACCAGCACAGGCACCTGCTGTGCCCAGATGCAGCGCCTCTGGGGGTTGAAGCCGGCTGAGTGCTGGACCCCAGGCTCGCCCCAGCCACCTGCCCGGGGACAGCAGGCCCCCTTCCTTCTCCCGCCTGCCGGGACCTGGGTCCTGTGCGGAGAAGCCCAGGCCCACCTGCACCTGGGCACTCTCCAACCCGGAGCTCGTCCACTACATGTACATCCCGTCTGGGACGCCAGCTGGAGGGGCTCCCGTCGTGGCGGGTGGGATTAAGGTCAGCGTCCCCCCGCTGCACGCAGACAATGGAGGATGTGGTTGACCCATTTCCACATGGGAAGATTGCTTCTCTGGGAGCCAAGGGCTGGCAAGGACCCCCTGCTGGACGGCGGCGAGGCCGCGCTCCTTCCTGTCCCCTCCATGCAGCCTCTTATCCTGCGCAATCTGTTTCTCAGGCCCCCTAAAGAGCCTTAAGAATAAACCTGGGGGTCCAGGTCTGGAGAAGCGCCGGCACCCCCTGGCATAGCCCTGGGGTTGGGGGGGGTGCATCTACTTTAAGGGGTGCCTGGGACCTGGCTGAGAGGGGTCAATGCTAGGAAGCAGTGAGGGAGGGCGCGGCCGCGGTGGCCTTCAGGAGGCGCCGGGAGAGCCGGCACAGAGCTCAGGCTGGAAAGGGAGCCCAAGGTGGGTGCTGCAAAATGAGGACATTGCTCAGCCCTGGAGGGCCCCGTTGGGTGCCCGGGTGTGACAACCCCGATAAAGAGCCTTCGGGGCCCCACAGGCTTGTCTCCTTCTAGTCTGGGTCAGGGGCAGAGAAAAGTCCTAAGAAGCCCCCCTTGGTGACTCCACCTTAGACAGGAGTCACAGGGTTTTGGGGCAAGCCTCAACCTCTGTCAAGCAAGGAGGGGCCAGATCTTCCAAGACAGCTGCTTTGGGGGAGCAGTTGTGGGCGAGCAGCCAAAGCACGGGCTTTGGAGCCAGAGAGGCCAGAGTTCAAATCCCACTGTTTAAAATCCCAGCTTCTTTGCCGTGCGGCATTGAACAGGTTATTCAGTCTCTGGGACCCGCAGCCTCCTCTGCAGAAATTGGGGGGCACAGTCCCTCTGCCAGGGTCCCCCCAAGGACTGCTCTGTATGGTGTGGTGTCGGCCCACAGGGGTGGCTGGGACCTCGGTGAGATCCTCAAGTCCCCCCAGCTTGAAGCGAGGCTGGAGTCGTGGCCAGCTTTTCTCCAGGGGGCCGCAGGCTGGCTCTGAGCCCTGCCAACACCCCCAGATCTGCCAGCCATGCAGACCCCACTTTCTTTGAAAACCAGAGCCCCGTGCTTTAACAGGACCAGGGCGGGCCCTGGAGTTCCCTGGCTGGGGGGAGCCGGGAGGCAGGGCAGGGACCTGAGCCTTACAGGACACCCCCACAAACCGTCTCTGCAGGACAATTCTCTACCCTGCCGGGCCCCTGCCAGACGCCTCGTATGGAATGCATAACTGATGAGGACGAGCCTATGCATATGCATGAGCGCATTGCCTTCCAAGGCCGTCTGTGCACAAGCCTCTCATAATGAATCATCGCCAAGGAAGGGTCGGGGGCCGAGGGGCTCGGGGCAGGCTGGGGTCCTCTTAGGGTTGCAGGCTCTCCTCCAAATTACTCCAACCTCTAGAACTCGCTTTGAAGAGAACGCTCCCAGTTGTGACTGCCTTTGGTCAAACGTGGGAGAGCCGACAAATGAAGCCCTCTGCCATGGGGGTCCCTTAACCCCCGGGCGGCACAGATGTGGGGGCCACCAGCAGTGTTTCAGGGAAACTGAGGCAGGTCTCTTCCCTGCAACCACCCCCACCCCCGCCATGCAGTTCTCACGCTGTGGGCGGGGTAGTGCCAAGAATTTGGGAACACACCCTCTGAGCCTCTGACAAGGTAATGGCAAAAAGCAGAGACCCTTGAGCAGGTTATGGCCTTTGGGGCCTCGGTTCCTTCCCACCTGCTGACCCGGGGGGCTAAGTCCTCCTTCCTTCGTGGCACTGGCTTCCGTCAGCTCTGAGCCACCCCCACCCACCCACTTGCACACACACATTTAAGCGCCTCAGAAATCGGAATGTGCTTCTCCCAGTGTGGTGTCAGAGTTTAAACAGCAGCATTTTTATCTTTTAACCATCCAGAAAATAAAGCGCATCTTCCCATCAGTAGGATCCTAGGCTCCGATATGCTCTCATTAACTAAGCACCTGCTGTATACCACGGTAGTGCCTGGATAAATGGGCACGTCACCGAGCAAAGATGCTGGCACACAGTGGGTGCTCAATTAACACATTTCCTCCTCTTCTCTTCCCTAGGAGGAAAGAGCTGCCCCACTGTTGGCTTCAAGCAATAGAGAAGTGTGTACGCGGAACCCTTATGTCCACATGCTGTTCATTGGGTTTCAGGGGTTTTAAAGCATTATGTAAGTGCTGGTCTAATTTGGATTTTTTTTGGGGGGGTGTGAAGGGTGGGGGAGCTTAAAAGTTTTCCCAAACTACTCTCAACCCAATTAAGATGTTACTCATGAAACCCGAGACAGTGATTCATTTAATACTCCATCTGGCATTTCTTGCTTACAAGCAACTCATATATGACTCAACTTTGATTTTGCTTATTACATGTTAATGAGCACACATCCTGGTCCTAATAAAAGTCATTTTTAAAGCCTCGGTGCACACGACTGTGTGTGATATGGTGTGTGTGTGTGTGTACCGAGTGTGTATTTGTGTGTGTGCTGGGGCATGTTCCTCTGAGAGGGTCCCAGGGTGTGAGTGAACAGTTGATGCGAGTGTGGGCAGGGCCAGTTTTGTCACACAGGGCCCCACACTTAGTTTAATGCTCCGCTGTCGCCATCTTGAAATTTTTAATTTCTGAATGAGGGTCCCCACGTTTTCATTGTGCATGGGGCCCTGCCCGTTGTGTGACTGGTCCTGAGAAAGCACCCACACCTGTGAGCGTGGGCGTGGGTGTGTACAGGTGGGTGTACCTGGGCCCAGGTGAGGTAGTGTGTCGGTGTGGGCATGTGAGAGTGGGCATGAGAGCGTGAACCAAGAATCCACGTGACTGTGTCAGAGAGGGGTGCCTGGGGCCGCGGGCCTCAAACATGGGGGGTACGAATCACATGTGAGCACCGCAATCCAGATTCCTCCAGTCTGGGCCGTGCTCAGGAACCTCATTTTAACGTGCCCCCCCTCCAGGTGACTGTAACGCACACCGAGGTTTGAGAACCCCTGGGAAAGTTCAAGGCCCTAACGTTTGAGGCTGATGAACCCGGCATTCTTTAAAGACTTGTCCAGCACTTCACACGGCTGAGAACCGTCTAATGCTCACACTATTATCCAAAGTCCAGGTTCCCAAAAGGAGCAAATTCCCACCAGAAACCCCAAGGAGCCGATGAGACCACAGCCACCCGGGGGCTGGCTCTGCAAACCTTGGCAGCCCCGGCCAGAGGCCTCCCCCGGGCCTCGCGCCAGGCGGTGACTCAAAGCAGAGCTGGACGGAGCGGCCTTGACCGGCGCCCTTGGCCCCCACCCCTCTGCATTGGGAAGACAGGGGCGGGGCTGCCGCCCTGTGACTTCTCCGATTGGCTGGTGTGGCTCTGCAGGGGGTCCCGCTCCCCAGTGCCCTCCCCTGACCTTGTTCCTGGCCTGATCCCACCCCCCCAACCCCCATCTGTTCCCACCTTAAATCAGAAGTGACTGGCATTGGCCAGTGGCCCCTGGGACGCAGTCGGGGGGAACCACCCCCAGTCCTACAGGCCAGGTGAGGGTCCCCACTGCTGACCCCCAGGTGGCCGGCCCCTCCATGCCCTGTGACCTCACCCAGCATGCCCTGCTCCCGCACTCCCTTGCACTGAAAGCCGCCCCAGGGTCCAGGGGAAGCTGAGCGCACTTTTGCTGCCAGGTGTGGGCTGCAGGGGCAGCTGGACGAGGACGACCCCATTTCAAACCCAGTGATGCCGCTCACCAGCAGGGTGACCCAGGGCAGGTCACTTGAGCTGTCTGAGCCTCAGTTTCTCCATTTGTGAAATACCCTCTCTCTGACTGACCCCTGGCCTGGGACCTGGAGGAGGGTGAGGCCCAGGACTGGGTCTCTGACCCCTGCCTCTTTCTGGGCGCCATGATCAGGGTCCTGCTTGGCCAGCACACGCCAGCCCGACCCGGCTCTCAGCCTGCCCACTCCTGCCCCAGGGGGAGGTAACGGAGCCACCAACCAACATCAGTGCAAACTAGACTTGGCACCCCACAAGCTTTGGGGGGCCCAGGAGAGGACCCCTGTTTCCCAGGAGGGGAAGCAGCCTAAGGTTGGGGCCTGAGTCCTGCGGCCAGCCCGTGGCCGGGACAAGGACAGGATTCTCTGCTGCCTGTCCCTCCACCACCCCGAGCTCCCCTGGGCAGGGTTCCTGTTCTCCGAGGCTCATCCCTGTGGGCTCCCACACGCAGCCAGGGCTAGGGGCCCAGGGCCAGCCCTTCTATTATTCCTGTCCTCTCCGGCTGCCAGCGGGACCAGGTCCAGGGGCCCTGGCTTTGCCAGGAAAGATAAGGTGCCCACACCTGACCCAGGCTCTGCTGAGCTCCATCTCGATTTCCCAAAAGAACAAAACGACCGCTGTTCCCGGGCTGTGCCAGAAGCTGGACCTCCTTCTCATGAAAGGAAGATAAACCATTAGTGGGATTACAACTGGTTAGGTTTACATCTTTTTCCTCGTGGCCATCTGTCCCCTCCTGTAATGCTTGCGGGTGCCTGCTGTCTGCGGGTCCATGGAGGGCTGTGGAGGATGGCTTTCCAGAGCCCCTAACCCTGGGCAAGTGCTTCACATGCAGGGCCGCACCAAGTCTGGGCGATACTTTATGGGGCCAGCGTTACTAGTCCCACTATATAGGTGAGAAAACTGAGGCTCGGGCCACGCAGCTGGGAGATGGCCTTGCCAGTGCTCTCTGCCCCGGGCCAAGTTGCCAAACTGACTCATCTGTCCTCCAAACAAGACGTGGTAGAAGTGAGCTCGTGTGTGCAAACCCTGGCTGCCCACGCCTCTATCTGCAGCTCTACAGTGGAGCCACACGGACGTCTAGAGCAGGGAACAAAAATGTGAGGCCCCCGGATGGAGCCCCGTGAAGTCAGCCTGCAGCCCCAGGGTCACCCGTCCTCCTCCTCAGCACAGGAACCAGGTGGGCCCGTCGGACACTGAGTCACAGCCCCATCCAGAGAGCTGACGCCCACGAGTCCAAGTGTCATGCCAGCTCTGCCCTCGCCAAGCTGATTACGCTGCCACCTGCTGCAGGATTAAGGTGACGTCACAAGAAGCAGCTTATGGCTTCAGAAAGGTCAGCACTCCAGGGACACCTGGACATAAGCAAAGTGTGGCCATTTCTTGCCTCTCCCCAACCCCCTCTAGTGGTGTGGGACATTAGAGACCAGGAACTACAGCTGCCCCCCACTTTACAGATCAGGAATCCAAGAACTGGGGAGGGAAAGGGATTTGTCCAGGACTCCCTGGTGATGCAGTGGCACAACTGAGGAGGATCCCAGAGCCAGAGAGAAGAGGGGAGGTCACTTACGGAAAGTTCTCTGGTTTTGCCCTCTGATAGCTATGCAGTTGAATCCTCACATCTGCACGAACTACAGTAACAACCCACACCTCTGGACCTCAGTTTCCCTGTCTATAAAATGGGAGTGATGATAAAATCTAGCTGATGGAGAGGAGAAAATAAAACAGTGTGCACGAAGGGCGTTGTGCAAGTGCTCTGTAGTCTGTTGGCAGAACAATGACTAGCAGCATCGGAGAAATAACAAGACACTTGCTGAGCACCTAAGATGTGCCCGGCACCAAGCAAGGTGCCGGGCTTAGAGATGAGCCACATACAGTCCCCCTCATGAGATGCTCACTGTCCAGGTAGGGGGGGACCACACAGAGCAATGGAGGCAGCTTGGGGCACAGAGGAGCCCCTCCCTGCTGGGGAAGGAGAAGGGTGGGAGCTCAGCAGGGCCTTGCTGGGAACCACAAGGCCTTCCAGGAAGAGCTACTGGTGCTGGCCAGGGCCGGGAGGTGGGAAATGGCATGGAAAGTGTGGTGAGTTCTGTCTGCCTCGGGTGAGTTTGGGGTGTCAGGGGGTGGGTGCTAGCAGTACTGGGCAGAGGGGCTGGAGGGAACACAAAGAGAGGGTGCTGTGTGCCAGGCCAAGGGGTTCCGGCCTAACTCCCATGGAGAATTCTCCCAGGAGGGTCTCGTTGGCTGAAGTGTCAGAAACCTTGGACTCTCGGGCTGAGTTGACAGGTGGCCCCTCAGAAAGGGCAGACTGGAGGGCTGGTCACTTCTCTGGGGGTGAAGCATTGACACCCTGAATCTCAGCAGGACCAGCCTCTGGGCCACTGTGCTGATTTCCAGGTTTTGTCCTCAAATGGGAAAACTGAGGCTCAGCCAGGCACAATCACCTGTTCATAAATGACAAGCAGGAGTCGAAGCCAGTGCTGCCGAGCTGAGCCAAAAGCCCTGCTCTTCCCATCGCATCCCTGCCTCTCGGCGTCCTGGGGGATCAGCACACATTTTCCTTGTAAACTACCCCCCCGCCCCGCAATATTCAGGCTTCATTATTTTTTTTTTAATGCTGTTTTAAAATACATGTTTTTAAAAGGTAGCAGCTGCTGTTGTCCCTGGATTCAGGCCCTGTCCATCGTTTCCCACCAACCTGGTTTTCTCAGGGCCATAAGTCACTTCCATAGAATGACTGAGAAGCTGAGGGAGGGAATAATTGTCTGTGACAAGCAGAGGGCCCCAGCCCTTGGGTTTGGACTCTGGAGCTCTGCAGAAGGCAGCTCAGGGTCTTCAAGCCGTGATGTGGGGGCTCCTTCCCTGGGAAAAGTCCCAGCACCCCCTCCTCCTGGGCAGCCCCCCGGGCAGTGCTCCCTCCCTGGGCAGGGCCCCCTCCCTGGGCACCTGGTGTGCCCCTGCCCCAGCAGGCCATGGCCTCCTCAGCCTGCCCAGCCTGCCCTGCACAATGGGGCCAGGACACTGTCTGCTGCGGTAGGAGGGGGCTATGGCCCAACCATGTGACCCTGACCTCCTCACAGTCTGGCTGTATCTGCGGTGCTCAGGGAGGCACTGGGCCGGGCGACGGGGGGTGAAAACCAGTTCAGTCGCAAGCCTAAAAGATGGAGAGAGAGCGTTGTCAGGGGTGCCCCTGGGGAGAAGATGCTTCAGCTGCCTGTCAGGAGCAGCGTGGGCGCCACATCCTCACTGCCCTGCAGGTTTCCATGATTTGTTTCTGTTGTTGTCTGTGCGCACTCCCCCACCCCGTGAGGGCAGGAGCCTGCCTTCTCTGTCCACAGTTGATCAGTGAGTGTTTGTTGAGTGGCTGATGGACCACATGCTGCCACTGCCTCCTCTGCTTGGTGGCTCATCCAGGAGCTTCCAGCAGGACCTTCCTCTTGGAAGCTGTGCCAGCTTGGATGTGTTATGGCCCCCATATGGGGCAGATGTATTGTGTTGATTAGGTTGGAATCCTTTGATTGAGTGTTTCCATGGAGATGTGTCTCAATCAACTGTGGGCAAGACCTTTGATTGGATAGTTTCCATGGAGGTGTTACCCCACCCATTTGGGGTGGGTCTTAATTGAATCACTGGAGTCCTATTAAAAGAGTTCACAGACAGAAGGAGGTGCTGCAGCCAAGAGAGAGACTTTGAAGAAAGCACAGGAGCTGAGAGAGGAGCTGGAACAAAACCTGGGATCGGCAGACACCAGCCACGTGCCTTCCCAGCTAGCAGAGGTTTTCCAGATGCCATTGGCCTTCCTTCGGTGAAGGTAACTTGTGTTGATGTCTTCATTTGGGCATTTTCATGGCCTTCAGACTGTAACTTTGTAACCAAATAAATCCACTTTATAACAGCCAATGCATTTCTGGTGTTTTGCAAAACAGCAGCATTAGCAAACCGGAACAGAAGCCTCACTGCCGGATGGCTGAGGGAGAGGGGCTGGGAGCCATGGCGCGAGGAGTACAGTCCCGCATCGCCTTAGGTGGGCCTGACCACACTGATCTAGACGCCGGCCTCCGGAGCTCTGTGGGGATACATTTCTGTTGCTTTAAGCCCCCCAGTTTGCCCCTTTCTTAGAGCAGCCCCAGAAAATGAGTTTGGCACCACAGCCAATGTGCACAGGGCATGGCGTGGCTAGGAGGTGGCAGTTCCTGCCCACTCTGAGGAGGGTTCCCAGCTGCCGGGAAAATTAGGGGACCCGGAGGAGCCTGAAGGAGGAGGTTGGGGGGAGGCTGCAAGGTCCGCGGACTCCAGCAGCGAGTGCCAGCCCTGTGCCCCAAGCCACATGTCAGAATAGCCAGCGTGGGGCAGCCAGCATCCAGGCCACCTGGAGCCAACTTGGAGGAAGAGACCGAGGGCCCCAGAGGGCTCCGTTGGCCAATGCAGGCCTGGAGGCCCCTGTATGCTCGCCCGCCTGAAGAAGAGAAGGGCATTTGAGCTTTGAATTTCCAGGGATTTACCTGAAAATGACACCCTAGAAGGAAAACACGGAGGTGATTGTAACTGGCCCCTTCAAATGTCTCCCCGTGGCCACAGAGACTGGTGCTCCGGGGCAGCGTGGTCCAGAGCGACAGCCACAGGCAGCCACGGAACACTAAATGTGGCTACTGCGACTGGGTAACCGAAATGTTTACTCTTATTTAGTAGTCGTTAATTTACCTTTGAATGGCCACAGGTGGCTACTGGTCAGTGCGGTGGACGGCCCAGTGGGCAGGCCGGGGGTGGAAGTGGGGACCCACATCGGACGCAGCCCTAACCCATTCCTGGCACGCCCATGGGCAGCTCTGCCCTAGAGTGAGACATCAGCTGTGGGAAATTATACAATAAAGCCCGTTACTCTTTCTGGTTCTGGAGTTGTGGTGCCCGCAAGGCCGAACACAAATATTCTGACTCTCTCTGCTTCAGGTACGCAGTGGGTCTGCGCTTTCCCATGGAGGCCCTGTGGCTTGCTGTACCCAACGGACTGGGGGCAAAAGTGGGGTGCTGTGTCCCCTTCCCTTGTGATGGACACCGTGAGGCATGCCCCAGTGACTTTTTTTTACTTTCTATTTTGAAATACTTACAACTTATAAGACAGTTAACAAAACTAGAAACCCCACACAGAGAACGTCAGCGTATCCCTATCCCCCCGACACCCAGATCCACCAATTTTAACATTTTGCCACATTTGCCACATCATTCTAGCCATCTATCCATTCTATCAATTTATCTTTCTATCTGTCTATCTACTGTCTATCATCTATCCATCCATCCATCCATCCTTCCATCCATCTACCTATCTGCCTGTCTATCAATCAATCAATCCATTTTCTGAACACTTCAGGGCAGGTTGTAAACATCATGCTCCTTGAACACTTAATACTGCCACGCACATTTCCTAAGAACAAGGATATACAACCATCTTCAGTGCAGTTATCAAGTTCAAGAAATTTAACTTCGATACCAAATTAACAATCTATATTCTATTTTTTTCATGTCCCAAAAATGTCCCTTTGAGCCTTTTCTCCCCTCTTATTAGATCCTGTCCAGGATGATGTATTGCCTTTAATTGTCATTGTCCATTTTGTTGCTTTTTTTTTTTAATTGCAGGAACATATATACAACATAAAAACTTTCCCATCCCAACCCCTCCTAAGCACACCACTCTGTGGTGCCCTCACTACTTTCCATTACTAAAACTTTCCCATCTCCCCAAACAGAGACCCTACACCCATTTCACATTGACTCCCCATTCCCCCTACCCCCTCACCTCCTGGCAACCTGTACTTTTAATTTCTGATTCTATGAGCTTGCATATTCTTTGTGGTTACCATGGGGCTTAATTTAGCATTCTACGTCTATAAATCTTGTCTAGTCAACACAAACTATACTCCTATGACCCCCACCTTTATGTAGTTCTTGCCACAAATTACACGTTTATACATTATGAGTCCCAAAACACTGGTTTCTCATTACATTCTGTTTTTGCCTTTTAGATCCTGTAGGAAGTAAAAAGCAGAATTACAAACCAAAAATACAATAGTACTGGCATTCATATTTATCCCTGTCCCTGCCCTCTCTAGAGATCTTTATTTCTTTACACGGCTTTGATCTACTGTCTCTTGTCCTTTCCTTTCAACCTGCAGCACTCCCTTCAGCATCTCTTGTAGGGCAGGTCTAGTGGTGATGAACTCCCTTAGCTTTGTTTTCCTGAGAATGTCTGAAGCTCTTGCTCATTTTTGAAAAACAGTTTTGCCAGATATAGAATTCTTAGTTGTCAGTTTTTGGCTTTCAGCGTTTTAAATATGTCATCCCATTGCCTTCTTGCTTCCATGGTTTCTGATGAGAAACTGGCACTTACTCTTACTGAGTTTCCTTTGTAGGTGGCATGAGGTTTCTCGGTTGTGGCTTTCAGAATTCTCTCTCATTGGTATTCGACAGTTTGACTATAATATGCCGTGGTGTGCTGGTTTGAATCTGTTATGTACCCCATAAAAGACTATGTTCTTTCAATCCACTCTTGTGGGGGCAGACCTATTGTGGGTGGGATCTTTTGATTAGGTTGTTTCCATGGAGATGTGACTCACTCGACTGTGGATGGGACCTTTTGATTAGATTATTTCCATGGAGGTGTGACACCACCCATTCAAGGTGGGTCTTAATTAGTTGACTGGAGTCCTTAGGAGAGCTCAGGGAGAGAGAGCTCAGAGCAGACACAGACCCAGACGCTTTGAGATGCAGACAGAAAGACATTTGGAGATGCTAAGCTAAGAGATGAAGCCCAGAGTTTGCCCTGGAGAAGCAAGGAGGACCTACAGGAGCCAAGAGAAGCTGAGAGAGACATTTTGGAGAGAAGCTAAAATATGTAATCCAGAGTTGCCCCTGGGAGAAGCTAAGAGAGAAGCTAACAGAGAAGCTCAGAGACATTTTGGAGGAAGCCTCTGAAACCAGAAGCTAAACCTAGGAGAGAAGTTTCAGCAGAGCCAGCCACGTGCCTTCCCAAGTGACAGAGGAACCCCAGATGCCATCGGTCTTTCTTCAGAAAAGGTATCTACCTCTTGACACCTTAATTGGGACATTTTCATGGCCTTAGAACTGTGAATTTGTGAACTAATAAATCCCCATTGTGAAAGCTAATCCATTTCTGGTATATTGCATTACGGCAGCTTTAGCAAACCAGAACGTGTGGTGTGGCTCTATTTGGGTTTCTTCTGTTTGGAGTTCATTGGGCATCTTCGATCTGTCTATTCATGTCTTTCAGTACATTGGGGAAATCGCCAGCCCACTATCCCTTTGAATATTCTCTCCGCTCCTTTCTTTCCTCTCCTTCTGGGACTCCCACAAGTGCATATCGGTGCACTTGATGGTGTCCCACAGCTTCCTCAGGCTCTGTTCCCTTTTCTTCATTCCTGCTTCCTTCTGCTCCTCAGGCTGGATGATCTCACTCGTCTTGTCGAACGCACCGATTCTTTCTTCTGCCAGCTCCAGGCTGCTGTGGAAGGCTCTTGGGAAGTTTTCGCTTCTGTTGCTGTGGTCTTCAGCTCTGTTTGGTCCCTGTTCATCATTTCCATCTCTCTTTGTGTTCATCTTTCATTTTCCTGATTTCCTTCAGTCTTTGTCCATGTTTTCCTTTAGCTCTTTGAGCATAATTAGGATCCTTTCTAAAAAGTCTTTGTTTGGATGCCCCAGGTCTGGTCCTCAATGATGGTTTTTAATGCTTTAATCTTCTCCTTTGGCTGGGTCATTGCTTCCTGTTTCTTTGTATATTTTGTAACATTTTACTGAAATCTGGACATTTTGATATTTTAATGTATTATCACTGGACTTGAGACTCTGAGGCAACTGTTTCCTAAGTTAGTATTATCATACAGCTTTCCTTTGAATGCCAGGAGCTAAAAAAATAAAAGGGAAAAAAGAAAGCACCTTTCCCAGACTTTGTAGATTAAGCAACTCTAGCGTTCTCCTCCAGGGCTTGTCCATACAAAGGGTTTAGAGAACAGCTCCAGGCCAAATGTAGGGGCCTCCTTGATCCTTTCGGCACAAGTGGCTAGTCTTGGGCTTGCCCTCGTGGCCCTAGGAATTCCCCTGTTTACTGGGATACAAGTGTCCCCTCTTCCCTAGGAAACAGTTTCCTCAGGGTTCCAGGCCCTGCCCTGCACGTCCTGCAGCCGGCAGTCCCCTGCCCAGGCAGCCGCCCGCCTGCTGTCCCACGGCGTCTGAGGGGAGCTGAGAACCTCCTTCTGAACACGGGACAAGCTGTGGGTCAGCAAGTCCCTCAGGCTGTCACCAGGAAGGCTGGGCCAGACCAACACGCTCCCAGTATATGCACAGGGGTTACTCTGCTCCCTCTGGAACCGGGCCCAGGGATCCACACCGGGAGTGTGGGCCAGCTCTGCGCGAGTGGGCGAGGGGTGTGTGATGGTTTGGAGCTGTGAGTACCCCAGAGAGATCATGTTCTTCACGCTAATCCATTTCTGTGGGTGGGGACCTATTGTGGGTGGGACCCTTTGATTAGGTTATTTCTGTTGAGGCTTGCCCCACGTGGGTCTTAATCTGCTTACTGGAGTCCTTTATAAGAGGCTAAAAGAGAAGAAACAAGCCAGAGCAGCTGAGAGAGGACACACAGCAGAGAGGGGAAGCGCTGAAGCCAGATGCCAGCCACGTGCCTTCCCATGTGCCAGAGGAGCCCCAAATGGCGGTAGACTCTTCAGGAGGAAGGTATCGTCCTGCTGATGCCTTGATTTGGACATTTTCACAACCTTGGAACTGTAAATGTTAAGCTGATAAGTCTCCATTGCTAAAAGTCAACCCATTTCGGGTGTGTTGCATTTCATCAGCTTCAGCGAGCCAAAACGGGCGGGAGAGGGGCCAGCCAGGGCACCCTGAGACCCCCCGGCTTTTAAGAAGCGTTTCTCTGGACGCGGCGCTCCCCGTTCCTGCGGTTTTTCAGCTGTCTTCTGCAGCTTTAAGGAAGACGTTCCCGCCAGTTTTTGCGGGTTGGTCCAAGCTTCCGCAGCGTCTCCCTCCGCCATCCTGCTCTCTGGGCCCTCCCGGGTGTCCTCTGGGGAGGACGCCTGTCCCCCACAGCGGTGGTGCTCCGGCAGGGCCCCGGCGCGCAGACACCTTCCGGGGTGGCCTCGGCTGCAGAGGGCCCTTCAGCAAGGCCGTGCCCCTTCCGGGATCAGCCCACTCCAGCGTCTGAGAGCTGTGGGGGCACCAAGGCCTGGCCCCAGTCAGGCACCTCCTCGACACGGCCCACCTTCTCCCTGCCTGTGCTGGCTGCGACAATGTCCCCCCCCACATTCATGGCCACCCCAGGCTCCAGAAGGTCCCTATTGGGAACAGGGTCTTTGCAGATGTAATTAAAGTTACAGTGAAGTCACACAGGAGTAGGGAGGGACCTAACCCAGGGACTGGGGGTGTCCTTGTAAGAAGGCCGTGAGCCAACAACACCCGGGGAGAGGGCCACGAACTGACAACATCCGGAGAGAGGGCCATGAGCTGACAACACTTGAGGAGAGGGCCACATGGTGACAACACCCGGGAAGAGGGCCGCATGGTGACACAACACCCAGGGAGAGGGCCGTGAGCCAACAACACCTGGGGAGAGGGCTGAGAGCCAACAACACACAGAGAGAGGGCTGCGAGCTGACAACACCCGGGGAGAGGGCCGTGTGGTGGCAACACCTGGGGAGAGGGCTGTGTGCTGAGACAATACTCAAGGAGAAGGCTGTGTGGTGACAACTCCCGGGGTGAGGGCCGTGTGGCGAAAGAGGCAAAGATGGGGGGATGCAGCCATGAGCCAAGGGACGCCAGGGGTGGCCAGCAGCCACCAGAAGCCGGAAGAGGACTTTGGAGGGAGCACGGCCCAGCTGGCCCCTTAATTTTGGGCTCTGCGAGGGAATTCGTTTCCGTTGTTTTAAGCCCCCCGTGTGCAGTACTCTCTCCCGGCATCCCCGGGGCCTGAGACACTGCCCGATCCTGCTTCCTTCCGGTCAGGGGCGGTGATCTGAGAGCACAGCCTGAAGTTGGCACACTCCTCGGGGGACACACCCGGCTCGCCTGCACCCTGTGACCGGCGGGGCTCTGATGACGGGCGCTCCGAGCGAGGATGCCAACGACGCCGAGCGGGTGTCCAGCTGGGCTCCCCAAGGACATGTGGCATCAGCGTGAAATAAAACTTGGTGGCTTCCAGCCAGAGAATCTGTGTCATGCAGCCTACCCGTCCCCTTCTGACTGTGGTGTGGTAGCGGGTGCTGAGGGTGCTCCACCAGAGGCTCGTCCCCCAGCTGCAGTGGCTGCTTCAGCAAATCCCTCTCCAAAGGATCACCCTGGGGACTGAAGCCACCCGTGGGGCCGGGCACAAAAGCCTGGCACTCTCCTCTCGGACTCTGCAGTGTGTGCCCCAGAGCTGAAGCTGGGCTCCACCTGGCTCTCCATCCTGCTCCCCCCACTCCTCTGTTGCCTTTTCCTAAAGCCTCCCCCAATAACCACATGCCTAGAATAGAAGCTCCTCTTCAAGGGGCTCGACTTAAGACAAGCTCCCACCTAAGCCCCCCACTCTGCCCTTGAACACATGCACTATTTTATTCACTCTTAGCAATCTCCCTATAAGGTTTATCAGCCTGCTTTTGCACATGAGAAGACAAAGGCCCAGAGAGGTTAGGGTGACTTGCAAAGATCACACAGCCTGAAGTGGCAGAGCTCAAATGCCAACGCCAATCTGTCTGGCTCCTCAGCAACCCTCCCTGCTTCTCTGCCTGCTACTCCAAGTGGCTGGGGACATGGTGGCAGGACCAAGGAAGGGCTGCAGGATCACGACCAAACCCGGGAGCTGCCTCTCCCAGGCCATAGACTCAACTGAACATCCGGGGACCGTCAGCCTGCCTCTCTGTTCTTCTCCCACTGGCTCCAGATGAGAAAATGAATTGCTCCCTCCAGGGCGGCTGAAGGAGCTCGTGGCCCAAATGTGGGTTTACTTTCCACCTGTGCAGGGCCCGGTGCACCCGCTCAGCTCCCACCTGGCTCCTGTCTCAGGTGACAGCACCTGATCAGCCTGTCCAGCCACATCTCCAAGAGCGTGACACAGGATGCACGTGGCTTATTTCCAAAGCTCTCCACTGACAGATGCAAGTTGGGCAAATCTGGCTCAGCAGGTCCAGGGGTCCTTGATGTCACCCCATCTCAGGGACTGGTCAAGAGAAGGGGAACGCATGCACGATAAGAAAAATTGCACTCACTAGAAGCTCGACCGGCAGGCTAGTCTTGCCTGCCCTGAGCCCGGGGACTGGACAACTGGCGTCTGCGTTCCACAGGGCGATGGGGAGACACGGCCAGGGGCTTGGCTTGCCCAGTCCGAAGCTGGGAGAGAGATCACTAAGGGGCCAGTGTCCATCACCACCTTCTTGGATGCCATTTGTCCCTTTGTATGTAGATTTGGGACCTGCGGAAACCTCCACGCTGCCAGCTTTCCCCGTGCCCCTCCCCAGCATTTGTGAGCTCTCCACCCATGGGGTGTGGGGCTGGCCCTTCCCTGGGCTCGGCCACGGCTTGGGGTGGGGCTGTGGGGTGGCAGACCCTCGGCCCTCTTCAGAGCTTGGGGGCATGAGAAGCAGCTTCACATCTGCTTTCCAAAACGGGGACGGTAGATTCCATCTTGCCACCGGGAGGCAGGGCTCCCCCCTTCCCGGTGACTGCACCTTCCTCCCTGCACAGCCTGGCTCCCACCCCGGTTCTCACCCCGGGCTGCACCAAGCCCCTGACCCCCACCGTCTGCTGCGGCTGCCCCCCACCAGCCAGAAGCTCCCCGAGGTGGGGCTGGGTGGGCCTTGGTGCCTTCTGAGTGTGGGGATGGCGTGGGCAGACTGTCCACTCTCCACTTACCCCCTACCCCAAGGAGAGGCCCCACGCATGAGTGAGAGGTGGGCCCGGCCTGAGGCCTGACCCTGCAGCTCACCTGTGAGCCCCTGGCACTCTGGGGGCCTGGTCCCAGCCTGGCACTGCCTGTATTTGAAGAATGAGTCAGGAACAAACGGGCGGTGCCCACGCACCAGGCCCTCGTACCTTTCCCTGCCAGCCCCTTGCCTGGCCGTCCAGGCCCAGTGACCCCCCAGTGGTCCTGCAGGGTATGGCAGTGGCCATCCCCGTGCACCCTGTGCCCACTCTGCCACCCCCGGCTGCCCTCCTCCTGCCCCAGTGCCAGCCCGTGGGAGCTGCCCAGCTCCGGCCCTCGCGCCAGGTGAGAGGGAAGCTTGAAGCTCTCCTCGCGACCTCCGTGCTTGGCTGGGGGTAGTTGTGAGCGCCTGAGTGTTGCTTCTGCTAAATTCTCCTTTATTTTCCAGAAGTGGTGGCTGTTACCTGACCTTCTTAATCCTGCTTATCTCCCCTTGCCCCCACCCGTTTATGGGATTGAGGTGGGGGTTTTACATCACCTCCAGCCAGAAAATAACCTAAAACCTGACACCAGATGCCAGCCTGTCCCCCCTCGCAGCCCCCTGTCCCCCGCCAGGTCCTGGCTCTTCTCCCCTCCTCCCCTCCACTGCCCCCAGGAGCTCCAAAGTCTTCCGGCTGTGCCAGGGCTTGGTTCCAGTCTCTGGGACAGGAAGGTGCCAGAAGCACCCACCAGCAATAGAACAGGACGCTGTGCAGTCCCGGGCTGGGGGTGGGAGTGTGCAAGGGTGCAGCTGGGCCCCGCTCAGGTCCTGGGGTGCAGTTAGGGGCCCACGCATGGCTGAGAGTACTCGAGGGAGCAGAGAGACCACCGGGGCTTTGGGTGCTCCTCCCAAGCCGTGGGCTTCCGCTCCGGGGAAGAGCCTGTTTATCTTTATATACCATATCTGGCCCCGGCACCCCACAGAAACCTCTGCAGAGGGGACAAGGGACTTGCCAGGTCACACAGTGCGTTGGAGAGTGCGCAGGGGCCTCAGGGCCAAGTTTCCACACTCCAAGTCCCGGACTCTTCCTGACACGCCCCCTTCCTCCCCAAAGAAATTCTGAGTGATCCTTGCTGGCTCGTTTCAGCTCCTGATAAAAACACGTCCCAAGCCTGCTCCCTGACCCAGCTCCCTTCTTTGGGAAGGAGTGACTCTCTGTGACCCCCTTAAAGCTGCGAGGCCACACGGTGCCGGAAAAAAAAGACCCTGGGTTGGGCTCAGCGCCCCTGTGCCCCCGACCCCCCACCCCCCATTACTCAGCATTCGATCTTGGGCATCGGTCGGCACATCTGAGCCTCGGTTTGCTCACCTAGGAAATGGACAATGTTTGCCACCTAGGGTTGTAGGAAGAGTGTAGGAAATAATGATTGTGCCTGGGACCTAGGGAAAGGGGATCTGTCATTTATTAAGCGCCTACTGTATACATGCTCGTTCAGCCCTCTGCTAGCCTAGAGTATTGCCTTCTGCGAGACGAAGTCGAGGCAACTCCCTCCCACGAGTGGAGACCCCGGGCTAAAGCAGCTGCTCCTGCCTCCCACCCAGTGCTTCGGGAGGGGGGGGTCACAGAACGTGCCCGGTAAGCCCCCACCCCGAATCGGAAGGCCAACGCAGACCACGCGGGCATCCCTTTGGCAAGAAGCGGCAGGAAGAGTGTTTTCTGCAACTGCACCCACTGCCTTGACATGTTTTTCCACCTAAAATAAATGAGGCAGGATTCCTAGGAGCTGTGTGTAAACTGGGCAGGGAGTTCTCGAAACAGTTTGGCTGAGAGGTTAGGACAGGGGCCAGGAGCCTAAGAGCGTCTCCCCAGCAAATCCTGTTTCATTTCCAGCAGTTCAATCAATGTCACTGACACTCACAGAGGGGCTCTTGGATGACATCCGGTCTCTGCAGACGTTATTTTTATACCAGATCTTCATACAAAACAAGGTGTGTTTGTGTCACAGCCGTCGGTTAGGCTGTAATTGTTGATTTGCATTGGTTTCATTATCTACTATGAAAAGTCAATTAAAGTCTTAAGTTGCTGAGGGAGGACAGAAAGCTCTCGAGGCTTTTTGATCCTTCCGTGTTGGTTCTTCCTATCCCTGTGAAGTGGAGCTCACCAAGCGCTGACCGTTCAGCCACTAACAGGGGACGAGAGCTGGGTTTAGACCATGAGCCACCTGAACTCCACCGTGGTAGATGGAGTTGTGTCCCCAGCCAAAGATGTGTCCTTCATCTTAATCTGTGCCCCCCTGGTTTGTGACCCCACCTGGCAAGAGGAGCTTTGGAAGAGGTCATTGTTACTTAAGGTGGAGACCAGTTGAGTCAAGAAGGTTCTGACTCCGAGTGACTCCAGGCCTCATAAAGAGGCAATTCGGATGTGGTCAGTGGTGGGTGAAACCAGAAAACAGAGAAGCCAGAAGTCAGAGAAAGCCATAGCGGGAGGCCAAGAACATTGCACGTGATGGACGACTGACATCACCAGAGGCTGCTGACCCCTTTGGACCTCCAGCCTCAAAGCCTGAGACGATCGAGTCCTGTTTCTCAAGCCAACCCTCCATGTGCATTGGTCATAGTAGCCCTGGCTGACCAAGACAGCTACCGACGGTGCGTTCCTGGTTGCCACGGTGAGCCAGCTTGCACGGGAGAATGTCAGGCTCTGATGCCTCGTGTGTGCGCTCAGCCAAGGAGCCAGTGGGGCAAAGTGACCAACTCTGGGGTTACAACAGAGTGCCTCTGAGTCAGAATCTGCCCCGGCGGACCGATACGACAGTGCCGTGGAGCCTCGGGTGACCTCGGAGAGCCAGTTCCTGCATGGGGACCAGGGTGTGGCCCTGAGGTCCCAGGAAATGGGGCACAGCTGGAAAGGGGACCCCCCCCACACTCGTCCATCAGGCACTGCACGTTCTTGGGGAACCTGGTGCTAACCACTTGTAGAGGACTTTGCTTCTAGGCTGAGGTTTCCTTTGTAGCAGCCCATTCACTGCCATCTATTGAAAATCCTTCCTTAACACATAAGTTTGAAAAAGAAAGAATAAAAAGAAAACAGGAGAGGAAAAATAAAGACAGAGAGAAAAAAGTCAACGCGGGGACAGATACAAGGGTTCACAGAGGCAGGGCTGTACCCGCCATCTGGGTGTGGCTGTGAGACTTGCCAGCGAGATGCCGTGGAAGCCACAGATGCCACTTCCGGGTGGAAGTGTTTAATTTCCAGAGCTGTGTGCCCAGCTCTCTTGGGTCCACACGGAGGCTTCACACCAACCCACCCGGGTGGGACACCTGCCCTGGGGGATCACTCAGACCCTCGCTGGACTTCACACGAACACTATATACAACTGCATTGTTTTAAGCCACTGAGAATTCTAGCCCGTTCTGACTGATACACACAGGAAAAAAAAAAGAGACTAATTCAATGAATGCAAAACTTCAAAATCAGAATTTACAGATGACAGCTGATATCCTTCACCTGCCTGAGCAACCAATTTCTGCATAGGATCAAGAAAAACCAGAGGCGTGGTTATAAAGGCTGACAGCTCTGTTCATTTTAAAAATATTAATAAATAAATACATAATAATAGTACAACCTGTCTTGCTATCTTAAGAGTGCTTTTCAATTAGAATCGACCCAATACTTTACAAGAACAGAAGTAGAGGACTCTGTCTCCAAGTTGAATTCCTAACATCTTTTACACTGCACTTTTTGTCGTAGATGAAAACACCCGCAGGGGGACTTCCGGTGCTGACACTGTGACTCTCCAGCGATGTGAACGTGTTCACTTGCTGCTCAGGGATTCCTTCCTGCGGGGAGGACCTGCTCTGAGCAGGTGTGCCTGAGGCACGCTGTGCGTCTGAACGGGTACCTGTGCACAGGTGTGTGTGCACCTGTAAGACTCTACACAGGTGGATGCCACCAGATAACCTCTCTGAGGCCAGAAGGGGAAGGAGGTCTGCCTCAGATCGCACAGCCCAGTGAGGCAGACCCTGAAGTTGTCTCCTGACACCCAGTAACTCAACATTCCTACGAGTGGGCCAGGGGCCCCAGGTTGGCACCATCCAACTTTATCACTCAAGGAGAGGAGCGGATGCTGGTAGGGTAGGTGCTCTGAGTATGCCAGGTCCCCTGGGGCTGCAGAACTCAAGGAAGGCTCCCTGGAGGAAGGGTGCTTTGAAAAGGGGGAGAGAAGTAGAGGAGCCTGAGTAAAGATGAACCTGTGCTTGGGAATCAGGCTTGAGTGCCAGCTCCACCACTCACTAGCCGGGTGACCCTGAGCCAGTCTCTCGTTCTCCTGGGCCTCAGTTTCCCTGACCATAACACAGGTATCTCATGGTTGGGATGTGGCTCAAGGGGCCGTGGCTGTGGGATGTGGGGTGAACCACAATGCACAGTGCTGGTGAGGGGCGGTAGTGGGGATCACTGTCCCTGGCAGACAACTGCCTTTGCCCCACCCCAGGCCCAGCCTCTCTGAGAGGCATTTTGATGCTGCTCAGGTAAGTCGTCAGCGTCACAGTTGCCAGCACACCTGGGGTGACATTTAAAGGTTCCTTCCTGCAGGGTCCCTGGAGTCCACTTGCCTCCAACATGCTCCCCGGCTCACGAGGAGCGTGAAGGCGTCATCTCGTCTAGCCCCCGCCACAGCCCCCCAAGGCCGGGGGTCACCTCCACTTTACAGCTGAGATGAGCGAGGAGGGCCTGAAGAATTAACGTGGAGATGCTCGTCCGGCCCAGGCCCGAGGAGGGTGGTCAGTAAGTGGAAAGCCATGGGGACCATGGGTGTCACATGAAGCCAGCCCCGGCTCCTTGGCCCTGGGGGGGGTGACTGTGCCCTGCCACTCCCCAGCCACCCACCACCCTCACAGGCTTCCACAGGGGCTCAGGGCACAGAGCCCCAGCTCGGACCCCGGGGTGACCCAGGGGGGCCCAGCCGCTCCCCGGGCCGGGGTCCAGGTCATCTCGGAGGCCTCTACCATGACCAGGACTCCTCGGGGCACCCTGGGGCCCTCCCAGCACGGGCCTGCCCTAGAATCCAGAGAAGGGACGACACCCCAGCTCAGGGCACAACACAAGCCCCTTGGGGTGTGGGAAGGCACTGGGGATGGGGGTGGTCTCCTGGGAGACACTGAGACAAGAGGTGGGGTGGCCAGCACAAGAGGGGCACGGAGACGGAGACCACTCTGTACCCTGGCAAGATGCCCGCCGTGAGGTCGAGGGGATGACAGGTGGGGCCCCGGGGGTACTGGGAGGAATCGAGTGGGATATGGGTGACCCACCCCAATGTCTTCAGGCCCAGCCCTTGGAAAAACTTCCTGAGTTCAGGCAGAGAGCGCTGGAGAGACACAGACTTGGGGGTCCTTTGGGGAGCCCCAGGGGGCTGTTGGCCCTCACAGCCAGATCCAGAAACCCCAGAGCTCTGATGGTCTCTGATGAAAGGGGTGAAGACAGGGGATCCCGCCCCCCAATAAAGCAGCCACTAGCAAGGGCACCCAGGGGAGAGCTCGTCCCACTTCTCGCGGTACAAATGGGATGACTGTGGCTCTGAGGGGGACAGCGGGATTAGTGGAGGGCTATACAGGAGGAAAAAGAGGGCCACTCATCTGCTGAGCCCTTACTCGGGCCGGGGCGCCCACCCTGCCCGGCCCTGAGGCTCAGAGAGGCTGAGTGACCTGCCCAGGGCCACAGAGCCAGGAGGTGGTGGAGCCGGGACTCAAACCTGGGTTTTGAGTGACACGCAGGCCGGTGCGCTGCTGAGAACACAGCGGCCTCTCTTTGGTGCCTGGAATTGTGAAGCCACTTTGCTGGAAACTTTCCCAAATATGGGGGAAACCCACAGCACTGAGGCCTGGGTTCTCTTCCCAAGGAGTTCTGCCCCGGGGTGTGTGGGTGTGGGGGGGGATTATCTCCCAAGGTCAGAGGCAGGAAAAGACAATAAACAGGCCCAGGATGGGTGGAGCCACCCCCTCGGGGCCTCTCTTTCCCTGCGCTGTGGTCAGGACTCACAGACACTCTCCAGGCCCGGGGACGGGCGTGGTCAGCCCACCCCCACCCCTCAATTTACAGATAAGGAAACTGAGGCTCAGCTGGGCAAAGTGACCCGCCCAAAGCTCTTCCGCCTGTCAGAGGCAGAGCCGGGCCCAGCACCCAGCCCGCGAGGGAAGGCCTTGGCTGGACGGGCACCTGGCCGGCGGGTCTCGGCTATAAATACGGTGCTGACTCCTCTGTAATCTTAGCCGCCAGGCTCGGCCTCGCGGGCCCAGGGCCTCGAGTCCTGCTGCAGCCCTCCTGTTCTGCGGCGCTTTCCTGACACTCTAAAAAGGTACTACATATTTCTCTACGGGCTCCAGATGATTGGAGGCGAGGTCCAGCGAGCCGCCTCTGCAGCGAGAAGGGCTGTGGTCACAGAAGAGAGCCACCAAGTCTGTGGGGGGCCTCAGTCGACACAGCCAGCCCCCCGACCTGGGGTGCACAGGGTGGAACTCCCCAGAAGGGGCACCTAACTCAGTTCTGCACAAACAGGGCCTGGGGAGCTGGGTGACTTTGGGCAAGTTCCTTTACCTCTCTGAGCTTCAGGTTCCCTCCCTGTACGTCACCACTGGGGTGCAACATGGAATGTGTCCAAAGGGCCAGGCACAGGCTATGGCAGATAATTTGGTCCCTTCATTGTCCTCTTGCAGTTCATTTATTGGCTGAATAATAAACACAACTGCAACAGCTAACACGGCTTTAAGTGTGTCACGTGCTTGAAATCCTCATACAACTCTAGGAGTCGACATGCTATTATTGCTCCCATTTAACAGATGGGGAAACTGAGGCACCATGCCCTTATGCAATCTGCCCAAGGTCCCACAGCTCATGGGTGGAGAGCTGGGAATGTCCCCACTCTGTCATCACAGGCCCAGAAAGATTGGTTCTGGAAAACAGGTAGAGATGTTTCACAGCAGCCTCCTGGGCCCCATCTCCTAGAAGGGCCTGGGCTCCAGTCTCCCTCTCCCCATAAATAAACACACTCGCTGCTCCCCGGCACTGGCCACTGCATTTTGCAGGCTGGAAAACTAACCCCAAGCCTGTCTGGGGCGACCGGGCCAGCCGCGATGGAAATCAGGCACTGCCCCCCAAGCCAGCGTTCCCCGCCAGCCCTCAGATGGGGAAGGGACCCCCAGCCTCCAGGCTGCACACACACACCCCCAGTCCCCCATTCCGTCGCCCCAACAGGCTAAATATTGTCCTGGCCTTCCTGAAATACCCATCTGCGCTCGGGTGGTTTTACAAGCTGCTAAAACCAGGGTCGCGTCCTATTCCGGGGTCGCGTCAGGTGTGGGTCAGACCAGCCAGAAAGGGCCTGTCTGCCCGGGCCCCTGTCGCCCGCGGCCTCCCCAGCCGTGGCGGGCAATTCCTGGCAGCCACCGTGACGGGCGCCCAGGGGGAGAGGGCGAGGTCAGGCCAGCTGCGACGGGGTCCCCCCTCCCCAGCGCATGTGCAAGCACACACACACACACACACACACACACACACACACACACACACGTCCCATGTCTGACTCAGCCAGGTCTGGGACTATAAGACGTGATGCCGAGTGGTGCCGCTATGTCACCACCCACAGCCCACCCCAGTGTCCACGCGGGCCCCGCCTGACTCCGAGGAAGTGTTTCACCAAGGAGGCGTCAGGGACAGAGACACGTGGGGGCTTATGCAGGAACCCCCCACGCCCCGACCCCCCAGGAGGCAGGTGTGCCTCTAGCTCCCGCCTGGAACCCACACCTGCATCTGCCACCCGCAGCCCAGCTGCTGAGCGCTCACGACACACCAGGCGCCGAGCTGGGCGCAGCCACGCGCTCCCTCACTGAATGTCCGCAGCCACCCTGCGGGTTAGGTGTCCTCATCGCCGTCTCCACTTTGAGCTGGAGACAGAGACTCAGAGAGGTTAAGCCCCTTGCCCAAGGACGCACAGCCTGGAGGAGAAAGAACCAGAACTCGAACCTGGGCAGCCTGACTCCGGAGACCCTGACGCAGCCCCTGGATTAGGCTACCGCCCCTCTACCCCGGGACTGGTTGGGGACACGGCCACATCCAAGCTTGTTCTCTAACTGGCAACCAGCGCACAGGGCTTCCCGGAGGCCTTGAACCCTCAGGGAATCTGGCGGAAGTGCGGGGCTCTCCCCAGCTCAGGGTTCACGCTCGCGTGTGTACAGGCAGTTCCAGGGGCCCCGGGGTCAGCTCCGGGGGAGCCTGCAGCAGACTCAGCTTCCTGTCCCGGCCCCGGGGGCGCCCAGGGAAGCGGCAGAGACTCAGCCTCAGAAGCCAAGCTGCCCCTCGAGGGTCGCGGGCCCCACAGGCGTCACGCCGGTAGGAAGGAGGTCTAGACCCCTGCCCGGCCCCACAGCTGCCGTCGGCCTGCGGGGACCCTGTGCCCTCGGCGACCGGCGCCCTTGGCTCTGCAACCGGAGCCACAGCAGGTAAATATAGCGCTGCCACTCACCGGCCGAGGGGCCCTCGCCGTCCGACATGGTGCAGGGACACGGGTGGCCGGCTGGTCACCGGCCTGCAGGGACGTGTGGAGCCCTTGGTGGCCGTCACCCACCAGGCTACGGGCTGGGAGCTGCCGGCCCAGCTCAGTGTCCAGCCCCAGGCAGGGTCCCGCCCCGGCCAGCCTGGCCACCCCCCCATGCTGGGCTGGGCAGATAAGAATGGGCTCCGGTGCCAGGAGCCCACGCGATTGGTGGATATATCTGGGCACGGCCCTCCCCCGCCCGGCGCCTCTCCCAGGCAGCCCTGGAATGTCGCTTGAGAAGCTGCCCCCACCCCGGGCACATGGTCAGGCCCTGGGGCCCCAGCTCCAGGGGACCCCGGGGTGCCTGCTCGCTCCCTCCCTGGGAATGGTTCCACCCGGCCAGTGATGGTCATTTATGGGCATTGGGGAAGGAGGCTAATGAGTGATGCTACCCGCGGAGTCTGTGCCTGGTGCCAGGAGCTCTCCCGAGCAGCCACGACTGCCGAGCCCATTGCATGGGTGGAGCACAGGCTCAGAGGAGTTAACTGACCCACCCAAGGCCACACAGCCTGTCAGACGCACGACCGGGATCTGGAGCCGGGCTGTCTGTCCCCAAGGCTACAGGAAGACACGACGCCGGCCTTTGGTTGTTTGGCAGACTAAGAGCAGCCAGCACTCATTGGGCACCTACTGGTGCCGACTGCCCCCCATGTGCTGGATGGACGGGAGATGGAGACGGGCTCCCAGGGGGCAGCCACGTGACTGCCTGACACAGAGCAGTGCTCAGGAAATGCAGGGTGAGGTAACACACTCCAGCCAGCTCTTAGTATGCGCCTGCTATATACTTGGCTAGGGGCCAATCCAGCCCTTCTCCTGGGTCCCCACATGGTGAAGGGCAGGTCCAGCCAAGGGGCTGAGCCGGGGGCTATAACAATGAGGCCAGTGGAAGGTTCTGGGCTCCTGGCTTGAGTTCCTGGGTCTGGGCTTCATAGGGCCTATGTTGCAATGCCTACACTCCAGTCCCCTTGGGCTCAAGGTCCACTGGTCCTCCATGCAGAGACAGAGGGAGTGCCGTAGCTTGGAGAGAAAGGGAGAGAGAAATCCAGGAGGGCTTCCTGAAAGAGATGGCATTAAAGTCTTTAAGGGATAAGTAAGGTTTGTGTGGGGAGGAGAGGGAATTTCAGGAAGAGGGATCAGCAGGTGCAAAGGTATGAGAGAGGAAAACCTGACTGGAGAGGGGCCAGGGTACCTGGCAAGGACGAGAGGCAGTGGCTACCTGAGTAGACAGGAACATTGGTGCTTGTGAAAGCGGAAGCATCGAGGGCTAGGGAAGTCAGGGGGGGCTTCCTGGAGGAGGGAGCCGGTGCTGCCGCTTCCTCTGGGAAGTCTGTCTGTGCCTCCACCGCCCGGGTGCTCTTCTCCACCATCTCTGACCTCACTATGCTGTAGAAGCTTGGTCCTGCCTGTGTCCACCTCTTGATTGGCTCTCACTGCTCTGCCAGGTGATGGGCTCACCATCACCAGAGGTGTGCAAGCAGGGGGCTAGACGTTCCCTGGTGGGGACCCAGTCAAGGAAGGTCAAGATGGTGGATTAAATGGCTTTGGGGGGCCCTCTAGGGTGAACGGCTCGTCCTGGCCTGCCTGGGACCTTCCCTGTGTT